>NC_051446.1:25104555-25117055 GCF_001649575.2 Kryptolebias marmoratus
ACATTTGAAATATATGAGTTTGTATGTAATGTATGAATATAATATACAAGTTTCACTTTTTAAATGGAATTACTGAAATCAATCTACTTTTTCATGATATTCTAATTTTATGACCAGCACCTGTAGATATTTCTTCTCCTAGTGTCCGATCGTGTTCGTTTCTGCGGAATCAGACGCCGACGCGCCGGCGCGAGAGCAAAACTAAAGCCTCCAAATCTGCTCGACGTCAAACAGAACGAGCCGTTTGGACGCCGCCGCCGATTACAGCATAAGCTCAACGCTCAGCCGCGGTGCTGAGGGAAAAACATCTGATTTGAAAGGAAACGTGCTGATGCAACGGCAGGCTCGGACCTAATCTGATGTGTAATCCTCTTTATTTGTGAGATTTGATGCGGCTCCGGTGTTGGCCGGTGGAAGGAGCACGTCGGGTTTGTTTCCTGCTCGGTAATGACTCCCTGAACTCGCTGAAGGCAAGTCGGGAAGGAGCTCGGCGTGCACATGAGCTGAAGGGACTATTTCTGTCCGAGCGGCTGTAACACGAAGCACCGGCCCCGCGTCAGGCTGTATAAATAACTGGGTTTCACGGGGACAGTGTCTGTTTACATTTTGAGGTGATGGGCCGGGTTCTACATGCTGGAAGACAAAGTGTCGAACAAAGTGCGCTTCCATTACCGTTATTCCCCGCAGCCAGGAGATCTGCTCGCCTCTCGGCTGGTTTATGACCCGACGCTTCTTCTCACCGTTACTCGTCTGCTCTTTTTGCAGCCTGACCAGTGACCGGCAATGGAGTACATGAACAACGCCTCGAACAGCTACGGTTCTGGAGACGCCGTCAGCTCCTCCTTAGCCAACATGACCATCAACGACCAGCATCACCAGGAGAACGGAGTCGCCAAAATGAAAGGTCAGACGGCGAGACTGGAGACTGAATAAGCGTTTAAATCAGAGCTCTGAGGCGTTGCTCCTGAAGAAACTGATAAAACATCCAGGTTCTTTAATTAGACGATCTGACGGGATCCCATAAATGATCCCAGAGAGAACCAACCAGCAGGGGGTCTTTAAGACAACATATAAAACATGTCAGAGCGCGTTAATTACAAAAAAACTAAAGATTATTTGTGGTAATATCATTACATTCATGGTTTGGAAACTTTGGCAGGAGCTGTTTGGTTTCTTCAGGGGGAGAAAAATTTATAAATAAATCAGTTTTTTTTGCAAAAAGGTCTGTTTAAAAAGCTTTTATTCCAGCTGTGCACGCTGTGAAGTAGGGGCGTAACGAGAGCCTCGAGCCGGCTGTCCTCTCTGCCGTCCTGCCGGTCCTCAGTTCCACGAGACGCCTCCCGGTTCATTAAACAGACGTAAAGGGACAGTTCAGAGGTTAGGAGGTGAGGGGTTCGTGGAGACGTTATGAGCAGCAGCATCTTACCTGTCGTAGGTGGCTCTTTGAGCGGCCTCGGTTTGGAGAAATGAAGTTTGATTCTGAGCGGACTGACGAGCTAACGGCTAGTCTAAGACCTAAATGGTTGTTTTTAAACGAAATCTTTACATTTATGTTGGTTTTACTGCAGCAGCAGCAGCAGAAGCTAGCTGTAGCACGTCCTGCAGGAACATCTTTTTTTTTTTTTTTCCAGAATAACCAATAATGGACTCGGACTAGCCGTTAGCTAGTCGTTCAGAGAGTTATCTACAACAGGTAAGATGTTAGTTGTTCATAACCTTCAGTTTTCAAAAGATCTCAGCAAAAAAGAGTTTAAATAAAATGAATCATAACCTTTAACCTTTAATCAGATCCCTGAGGCTCCATGTTTCCCAGCTGCTGTCGAGGTCATTTTAATAAAAACAGACAAATATAAATCTGATAAGAGTTGATTTATAGTTTAGTTTCATCCTAAGTACAACTTAAATGATACAGATTACTGTCTGTGAGATCCGGTCTACAGAATCCTGGGTTTGTGTCGCAGAAAGACCTGAAGATCTGTGGGTTCCAGCAGGTTTCGGGTTAGAACCAGTCTCTTCAGATTCTCTCCTCTTTTTATAAAGAAGGAACAAAAACCACGAATCAGAGACACAGGAAGTGCGTCACGTCCGGGTCGTCTCTGTCTTTTATTAAAGACATCTGCCTTCGAGTCTGTAACTGGAAACGAAACCTTCGGATATTCAGTCAGAGCTGTGGCAGCAGATTAAACATCAGTTTATTGGGATTTAATGAATTTTATCAGATGCACAGCGGCCTGTATTTATAATAAATCCAAACAGGAAGACGTGTCGCTGCTGTCAGTTATAGTAATTACTTCTAAATGGACTTTAATGCACTTTAAATAAATCCGTTTATGTTTGTTTCTTGTGTGTTTTGACTCTAACGTCCACAGGTTAAAGATTAGTCCAGATGTTTTAGTGTTGCAGCTCTAAAGCCTGATTATCACGTTAAAGACGGGACAGTAAACCCAGTTTTCTCCTCTTTGTTCTGAATTAATCTGTCTTTATGTGACGGAGATGAGGCTCGCTTGTTCTCTGTAATCCAGACATCTGGGTCAGAGTCCGAGAGCGAGCCCGTCTTCTTCTTCTGCTGCTCCGATAATAAACAATCAGGCTTTCAGTCCTGCAGAAAGAAACTCTGATTTTATCGTCTGTGGTTAAACAGTGAGCCTTATCTGTTTGTGTTGGAATGTCACGAAACAACGAGTCTGCAGGAAATCACCAGCAGACCGATTAAAGGGCCATTTTTATAAAGAAAACAGGCTAATTGGTCGTATTTAAAACATAAAATCTGTCAAAATACGTGACTTTTTAATGTTTTTGATTTGAATGTTTTTGTGTATCATCTTTGATAACAAAAACCTCTAAATACGCATCGTTCACGACTAAAAGTCTACAGTCAGGTTTTGTTGCCAACAATTATGAGTTGTTTGTTTATGTTCAAATGTTTACGAGGACACTTCAGACAGTCTGAGTCGTTAAAATAATCCCTGGAAGTAAACAGAAGGTGAAGCTCTTCTTCTTCTTCTTCTTCTGAAAAGAAACGGCGACTAAACGCTAAATACATAAATACATCACTTAAAGTAAAACAGGATGTCCGGTACTGAGAACAAACCGTTCATCTTGTTTCTAATGTTCGGTTTTGTTCTGTGCAGAAATGTGATTTCTCTTTGTTTCTTTTTATTTTAAATTGTCCTCAAATCACCGAATGGCCTCGTAGTTCGTAGCTTAGCGTTCCCGAGTCTGCAGCCCTCGTTAGTTCGGTCGTTCTCCCCGTTTCCACTTCCCCTCATGCCCCGCCCCAACAGGAAGCAGCCCACAGAGGCAGGGCCGCCTGCAGATGTGCACAGATGTTTAACCAGCGGTCGAGCCCAGAGTGAGTATGTCAGCAGGCTGGATTAAAGGTGGATTAAAGCTGGTTTAAAGCTGGTTAAAAGGTGGATTAAAGCTGGTTAAAAGGTGGATTAAAGCTGGTTAAAAGGTGGATTAAAGCTGGATTAAAGCTGGTTAAAGCTGGTTTAAAGATGGATTAAAGATGGATTAAAGCTGGTTTAAAACTGGATTAAAGATGGTTTAAAGGTGGATTATAATCTTAGACTTTCAGATTTTAGTAACGTCTTATTTTTACAAAATTATAGGAGAATTATTCTATGAATGTAGGTTAAAAATGAATCATATTTAATATCTCACAGGCGTATTTCTGTTTATTTTCTGGAGCAAACAGGAAACTAGTTACAGTTTATTTATGTAGGAGTTTCAAACAGAAACGTCTGAATTTGTTTCCCTGTTTTTGCTGAAGCATCACAAACTGACGCTCGTAAATATTTGGTTGAATCTGAGTTTAATCGCCTCAGACTGTCGTCGTTTTTGTTCTCCTCAGTTTGTTTCGATGACCTCCAGTTTGACCTCAGGTTCACCTTTAATCCACAGACGACGGCGGCGTTCTCGCCGAGAGCTCGGTGAAATCTGAGTCTGAACTTTCTCAGCCAGAGAGCAACCATTGTGACGCCGTGGCGCCGCCCGGTACGCCTGCCTGCAGCCTGATGCTTTCAGTGCGCCTGGTTGACTTTGTGTTCAAATTATTCTTTTGCTTCAAGAATGACGTTTGCTTTTCTTTTTTTTTTGCAGAAATATAATCAAAGACGAGCTGCTTTTTTCTCCATCAGTAACAGTTTTAATGTTTAATGCTTTAAACTGGTCCGCATGTTGATTTCACCAGCTATAAATAAGACACTTCTGTCTCTGTGAGCTTTTTAAAAGCAGCCATGTTTTTAAAGCATGTTTGATCATAAATAATGACTCAACTTCTCCAAAACGATGAGAAGGAGGGATGTTTCTGCTGGTTGCTGCAGACGAAGTAAAAAAAAGGTTGAATGTTTGAATGGAAACAGTCCTGACGCTCGTTTGTCCTGCAGCAGGAAGTCCAGCAGAGGACGGAGCTGAAGTTGTGTCTGAGCTCTCAGAAAAGGAGAACTGGTTGAGCGAAGACAAGGGGGAAGGTGGTACGCCTCCATCGTTTCTGCAGCTGCTTCTGCTTCCGTTGGTTTCTGCAGCTTTAACATTTAATGATTCCAACTCTGGAAATGCACTCATTTGCTTTTGTTGCTGAGAATTGGATACGACTGTCAATCTGTGCATTAGCTGCCAATATGTTAGCATGTTAGCCACCAATTCATTAGCCCTTTAGCTGCTAAAACATTATGCTAGCCTCCAATATGGTAGCTTCTTTGCTAACAATACATCGGCTCATTCAACACAATTAAATTAGCACATTAGTTGTCAATTCATTAGCCTGTTAACTGCTAAAACATCATGTTTCCCTTTAAAACAGTAGCTTCTTTTCCATTACATTATCACATTAGCCACCAATATCTTAGCTCATTAGCTGCTAAAACATCATGTTTGTCTTTAAAGCAGTAGCTTCTTCTCAGTTACAGTATCTGGTTAGCCACCAAGGCATTAGCTTATTGGCTACCAATACGTTAGCCCATTAGCACTTGTAGTTTGTTATCTACCAATATATTCACCATCCGTATGTTAGCTCATTAGTTGTCAATTCATTAGCCTGTTAGCTGCTAAAACATTATGCTAGCCTCCAATACAGTAGCTTCTTTGCTAACAGTACATCGGCTCATACAACACAATTAAATTAGCCCATTAGCACATTTACCACGTGTACGTTAGCCCATTAGTTGTAGATATATTAGCCTGTTAGCTGCTAAAGCAACATACGTTTCCCTTTAAAACACTAGCTTCTTCTCAGTTATATTATCTTGTTAGCTACCAAGGCATTAGCTTATTGGCTATCAACACATTAGCCCATTAGCCACCAAAATATTATCTCATTAGTCACAAAAACTTTGCTTATTACTCGTAAACATATTAGCTTGTTAGCCACTTAGCAGCCCATACACTGCTACATTAGCTTGTTGCTAACACACTCATCCTTTAGCCACAAATATGTTAGCTTTCAAACTGCTAATCTGTCATCTTTTTACTCATCAGCTGCTGAAACATCCTGCTTGCTGCTAACACATTAATTAGCTTGTTCAGATGCCGTTAGCCCATTAGCTGCCAATAAATTACTGCTTTAGCAGCAAAAACATTCCTGTTAGCTGCCAGTATTTTAGCTTATTAGCTAGCAGTACGTTAGCCCATCTGTTCGAGGTGAAAACATCCCGTCAGCTTTTATCTGTGAGCTGCGTTGAGCACTTTAAATTAAATTCAGAGCGAGTCGGTGTCTGAATGTTTCAAACAAAGCTGCTCAGAAAACAAGTTCAGTTTCTTCCTTTTTATTTAATTTATTTTGGCTTTGGTTTTATTCCTCTTCACGCTGACTTCAAACACGAACTTAAACAGACTAAGTTAAAGTTAAGTTAAGTTATTTTAGAAGAACAGAAAGAGGTGGAGAGGATAAAACGAGCTTCAAACTGTCCATATTTACGTTTTTTCCTTTTGAAAACTTTATTTATGTCGCAGGTTTGGGCTGCGGGCTTCTCTGCACTAACTGAAGACGATCTGTTGTTGATTTCTGACCGACTGAAACTAATTAAACTCTCGTCTTTTTTATTCTCCGTTGACGAGCAGCTGGAGGAGCCTCAGCAGGTGAGATTTTATTTATTATTTATCTACTAATAATTTAACAAACTGTGTGGACAAATGAAGCTTAAATACAAACAGATTAAATCCTGTTTGATGCTCTAACAGCATTTCTTTCTTGTTTCATCTTTTATTTGTTTTATTTTCTGTTTTTATTATAGTCTGTGATTTATGATGACAAATATTTCACATTAAGGTCTTTAATTATTTATAGAAAACACAACATTTATTTTTATTCTTTGGTTTTTTTATAAGTTAAAACGTTTATCTAATATAATCCAAACGTGTCTCTGTCTTTATTTACACTATTAGAAGCTAAATAATTCAGTTGTTTGGTCCTTATTTTATAAAATGTTAAATATTACATCAAACATAACCTCCAGTGTCTGAAAATAAATCTGAATTTAAAGTTTCTAGTCTCTTAAAGTTCACTATTTTTTATAATATAATTCATGATTTCTCAATCTTTTGGAAAATAATCAAGTTTTATGTTTAAATAAAGAGTTAATTAATAATATAAATAATTTTTAACCTGATTATTTAATGTTTTATTTGATAAAATGATTTCCAGTTTAATGTTGTCTGTTTTTATGTCAATTATAATAAAAAATAGACTTTATAATAAGAAAACTTCAGTTTCTGAAATTCTTTCTGCTGTTTGGTTTTAATTAACTTTAAAAACAACATAAATTAACTTTGTTGTTGTCGGAAACCAAAACCAAAAAGGCCGTTATTATCGACGTCTGTTTGCTTTTAAAAAACACTTTCTTTTTGTCCAGATTTAAATTCAGTTTTATTTTAGTCATTTAGGGCAAACAGAAAGAAGAAAATCTTCTTTTTTTATCGCTTTAAACGCGTGAAAGCATAAATTAAGTGACTGAATCAGATTTATTTTCTAATATTAGTACTTTTATGAAGCTCCTCTGTGTTTTTAAACAGATTAAGTTGACAATTAAAGATTATTTTCCTTTTATTTTACAATAATAACGCATGTTTGTGTGAGTTCTCCGTCTGTCGTTGCTGTAAAATCTGTAAATTTTCACATTCATCCATTTTATTTTCCTCCTAAACTTCACTTCTTCAACGTTTGATTTGATTATTTTAGTTTTGAAGGGGACGTGGAGAACAGGTGCTGTAAGTCTCATCATTAATCTGCTTTTTAAGTCGAATCAGCGGCGCCGGGTCCCGGAGGCCGCCGTGAGTTTCCGGACGCAGGAAGTGAAGCAGCGGAGGAGGCCGGCGGGGGAAGCGCTCAGAGGCCGATACGCCTCGAAGCGGCCCGGGATCTTCCCGGGGCGGCTTTGATCTGCAGCGCGGCTCTGGAAGACCTGACCTCCATGAAAGACAGAAGCTTGTGGGCCAATCAGAGGCAGGAAACTGACGTTGCAGCTGCTGGTGGAGGAAACTCAGACGTCCCTTCAGAAACTGAGCCGGCTCCTCAGGAACTGTCGCAGCCTGGCTTTGATTCAGAGGATCTCCAACCAGCACACATTTCTGAGGCGGGTGGCCTTTTCAGCTCGGAGCCGTGTGACTCGGAGGCCGCCGGCCGCCGTGACTCATCGTTACACAACGACAGCGATTCACAGCCTGACATTTGCAGAGTCGCTCCATCCTCCCAGAGCTCCGCCGCCAGAAAGTCTTTGGTGCCGGTCGCTGTTTTCAAAGGTCTGTTTGCTGTCAGCTCAGAACCTGAACCAGAACCAGAACCCCCCTCCGTTCAGTTACCTCCTCCCACTTCTTTGAGTTTCGGCGCAGCTTCGTCCTTCAGTTTCGCAGCACTCTTACTCCAGATTGTTTCGGCGGTCCGAGGAGCTTGTTGTCCTCTCCCCACACCTCAGCTGTTTGCTTCGTCTCTCCGTCTCCGACCGCTCTGCTGGTTTTGCAGCCCGGCGTGTGAAATGCGTGCACGCTGAACACATTTCTTTGACATGATGGTGGTTTTTCAGGCACCTGGGTGGATGTAAAACAGATGTTTCAGTAAAATTACCTGTTTTCTTTTTGCAGCTCAAGCAAAGACGAATAACGGAGACAAGGTAAGAAACGCTTCTCATGAATGTTGTGAAAGGATAACTCTGGTTTATTAAAACTTGAGTCTTATTTTGTAGCACCGGCCTAAAAAGAACAAAACAACAAAAATATCTGAACTCGATCATCGTCCCCCCCGTCAAACCTCGAATTCAGGAGAAGCAGTTCAGCTCCTGTCTTTCCGGTTGTCCCCTGGTGGACTTTGTGGGAGGACAGGGTCACCTTTGAGGGCTTTCCAGTCCCTGTAGAATAGTTTTTCTGCACAAACTGAGGCTGGTTGGACTCCACCGGGGCTGCTCCTGGTCTCCAACCCTGGACAGGATCTGGGTTGTTGAGACGAACCTCAGGGTTTCTGCAGATGACCCATGACCCTCAGGGTGCACCTGCGGTTCACAGCCCGGTGTGGAGAAGTTGAGTTGGAGTTTGTATCTTGAGGATTTGTTCCTGGGTGATAGTTGGATGGAAGGAAAGAATGATTGACAGATCAGGACCTCTCATGCAGTGATGGGGTCGTTGGTCCGGTCTGTCGTGATGATGAAAGATCTCGGGTCATAATGAGGCAGAACTCTGAAAACGACCAGCTCATCGAGCCGACCACCTGAGGCGTTAGCTTTCAGAAATGAAGCCAGGTTTGTGGAACCAAAGCGGTCTGAAACGTTGACGACGTCTCTGTGAGAACATCAAAACACGATAAACTAACTCCATTCAGTAGTCCTCCTCGTGTTTACCCAATCTTTGAAGTAAACAAAGTTACTGTAATCATTTTATTTATTGTTCAGACTTTAAATCCCTCTTTGTGGCCTCGAAGCTGGCTCCGCCTTTTCACGCCGCCGAGCGACACGAAGGTGCAACAGCAGCCGGTTGACTTCAACGGCCAGCAGGCGTCTGAAATCCTGACCTGGAGGTTCTCACAGGTTCTGGATACAAGCAGCTGAGATGGAGCTCCATGATCCGAGGGGAGCCGCTTCTCCTCGTCGATGAGGAGGCACCTGGTCGCCTCCCTTTGTCCTCTCTGGTCTGGGATGACCTTGAGCTCCTGCAGGAGGAGATGTTGCTGTTTTTGTTGAGGTTGTAGACGGGCGCAGATGATAGGATCTTTCCTTTTTTTATGTCGTTTTTTGGAAAATTCTCCATTTGGTTGTTAAATATTTTCATTAGATAAAATAAACGTGACCAGAGTTGTAATAAACCAGAACCGTCCTTTCCTGGATCATCCGTTTCCTCCATCTTTCATTTCATTCATTCTTCTGTTTTCTGTTTGAGTTAATTTTTCCTCTTCATGACAAAGACTCAAACCTCCACTCCTCCCTCCTCCCCTCACACATCACCTGTCGTCACCCGGAGCCACAGAGCGCCCGCCGCCTCCCGGAACGGCCACAGCTCCATTCCCGTAAAAACCGGCAGCCCGGCGCCGAGGCGGCCCGGAGTGAGTACCGGCCCGGCGCTGCTTCAGGCCCGCTTCACAGCTCTTACATCATCATCATCTTTTTTTTTTTTATTACGTTTTCCATCCAAACTCACGTGAAAATCTGCAGCTTTCCTAACGTCAGAACGTCGTCTCTGCTGTGACTTTCAGGGCGCCGCGAAGCCTCCAGGGGCCAAAACTTCGGCCAGAACTGCAGCTCACCCGGGTAAGAAACTGCCAGCGCCGCCAGAAAGGCTTCCATCTGAAATATTTCTTAAATGTTGTATTTCTGTGATGCAGCTAGTGCCAAGAACCCCCCCAAAACTGAGACAGGTAAAAGAAAGGAAGTGAATCTAGGAGCGTTTCTCGCCGTCCCTCCGGATGGAGCCTGCTCAGCTTTTAGCTCGTAGTGCTAACAGCGCTAACAGCTCGTTTACGTTTTTACTCCGGTTTGTTTCAGACGCCAGGAGCGGACACAGCAGCCCCGGGACGCCCAAATCCCCCGGCAGCCAGGCCGTTTCTGCCTCCGACGCCAACAAGGTGAAGAAGGTGGCCGTCGTGCGCTCCACCCCCAAGTCCCCGGGCTCGCTGAAGAACCGCTCGCCGGCTCCTCTGGCCGCCGCTGCCGCTGCGGCGCCGATGCCGGACCTGAAGAACGTCCGGTCCAAGATCGGCTCCACAGACAACATTAAACACCAACCTGGAGGCGGAAAGGTAACCGGTGTCCATCTTATTCTGATCATTTATCATCTTAAAATCCCTCCAGTCCTTTGGTATGAAACAAATTAACATTTAATTCTCAGCAGCTGTTTGTGTTTACGTCCCTTCCAGCGTGCTCTCACAGGCTGTTTCTTCTCACGCCTCCACGTCTAAAAGCTGACATTTTCATCTTTCCAGGTGCAAATCCTTGATCAGAAGCTGGACTTTAGTACTGTGCAGTCTAAGTGTGGCTCCAAAGGCAATATGAAACACGTACCGGGTGGAGGCAACGTGAGTAACTGAGGGATGAACTCAACGCCCGACTCTTGAGTTTCTCTGCAGTTATGACGATCAGACCCGACATTAAATGAAACAAACACCTTTTTAATCGATCTCTCTGCTAACGAGATGCTGAAATGTCTGTTTAAAGTTGCACAAAAACCCCAGGAGGTGATTTAGAGAAAGCTGGCATCTGTAACCTTTTCAAATCTGTGAAATGCAAGAAATGAGGTCAAATATCCACAGAACAAAGAGGAAAAACGGAGGTCTGGTGTTTTCCATCAGGAATCTGAAGTTTCAGCTGCTTAGATCTGACCCCAGATGTTTCCTTCAGCTCGTCCAGGAGAGGAAACCAGACCTCCATCTTCAGGTCAGAGGAGATAAATTACTCCTCCAGCAGGTTCTTGCTCCGCTCCAGGGAACGCTTTCAGAACGTCGAACCCAGAAGGCGTCCTGATCCGAAGCTCGAACCTCAGCAGCTTGCAAATCGAGATCTTTCCCTGAGCAGACCGGAGCAACAGCCTCGTTACTGCGGCTGAATCCTGCCCCGTCGGCCCGTTTCCTGCTCCTTCCTCCCGTCACTCGTGGTCAGGACTCCCAGATCCTCGGTCTCCTCTGTCGGAACCATTTTAAGTATTTTAACTTGAATTTCTCTGGCGTTGAGGTGGTTTTCAGACCTGAGGGACGTAACGGTTCCTCACAGAAGCTGTCAGGAGGATCCAGACCCAGGCTGATCTCTCAGGACCTTCGGCACAAACAGGAAGTACGAGCCGGAAAGAGCCACAGAGTTCACTAAAGCAGCGTTTGACTCTCTGCTTACGGTTGATCCTTCAGCGGCGCCTTCAGGCGTGTCGTGTGATTCGTTAGAGAACCGAGGCGGCGTGGAGCTGAAGTCAACGCCGCTCAGGTAGGAACGGCTCGACATGGCGATGACCGGCCGACCTTCATCCCAGCTGCTTCCCGCCTGGCTGAGGCCTTCAGGGTTTGAACGTTTAATTTCACCTTCTGATGGAAACAGTAACTGTTCATCAGAACCTCCGACCCAAACGGTTCTGTGGCTGATGGTAAAACCACCTTCCTCTGTTGACCTTTGTGGTTAAATAATTCGACCCAAAAGCATCAAAGTTACAGATGGCAGCTTTAATTTCCTTCTTCGCCTCCTTTTGGATCGAGCTCCTTCCTTCCTTCGTTAAAGAGTTCCTCTCTGTTCTTGCATCTTTCAGGTCCAGATCCTGGACAAGAAGCTGGACCTGTCCAGCGTCCAAGCTCGCTGCGGCTCCAAAGACAACCTGAAGCACAAACCAGGTGGAGGCAAGGTAAAATAAAATACAGTTTAGACCTTTTCTTTAAAGAACTCCTTCATAACGAGAACGGATCCTACATTTGACTTAAACGTTAATTTTTTAAACATTTCTCTCCTAAAAGTCAGTTCTGCACAGTTAAACCTCCAAATAGAAAATAAAGCTCTGCAGTCATTGATCGGGTTGGTGGTTCCGAGCCTCTGAAAGGTCCTTTTCTCCCACAGTAACTGTTTGTTACTCTCCAGGTACAAATTCTTGATAAGAAGTTGGACTTGAGCTCTGTGCAGTCCCGCTGCGGCTCCAAAGATAATATCAAACACGTTCCCGGTGGTGGAAATGTGAGTAGAAACGGGTCTCCTGTTCGAACCCGACCCGACCCAACCCGACCTGGATCCCGGCACCGTAACACCCGACGGTTTTATCATGAAGCCATGAGCATCTTTCCTCCCCGTCCCTGGATGCTCATGACTCGATAATCCAGCATGTGTCGCTCCGTGTCCTTCCCCTCGGCTCCGAGCTTCCTGAGGGAATGCATGTCGCCCGCCGTCTCCTGATGAGACGGGAGGACATTCTCCTCGCTGTCAGGTGTGTCCTGAAGGGTCCTGAAGGACCCGAACCGGCTGACTAATGCCCCCTTTACACCGGCTCTAATTCAGAGGTCCGGCTCTGCTCGGCTCGGCTCCATAAAGACTGCATCCTGTTCACACCGATCAGTT
>NC_051446.1:25119024-25126326 GCF_001649575.2 Kryptolebias marmoratus
CCTCCTCCTCCTGCTCCTCCTCCTCCTCCTCCTGTTTCAGGCGGCGGAAACATCGAGATTAAAAACGAGAAGCTGGAGTTCAAAGTTCAGTCGAAGGTCGGCTCCCTGGACAACATCGGCCACGTTCCCGGAGGAGGACAGAAACGGGTAAGAAACCGTGCTGCAGCTACGTGCTGAGAGGAAGAGCCTCCGAAGAAGGATCAGAGAAGAACAAACTTATTTATTTATTAAGAAAAAATTGGCAAAAAAATTAGTTTCTTTCTTAAATTATGGTTAAAATGGCGTCTCTGAACCTCACATCCTGCTGGTCCGGAACCGGTTCTAGATCGGTTCTGGACCGGTTCCTGTGGTTGGAAAAGGTATGGGATGAATTTAAACAAAAAAAAAACGACGAGTCATGGAGAGCCTTCATCGCTCCTCATCTTCAGTTCAGGCTCCTCCTCCTCCGTCTCCATCAGCTTCGTTCTGTTTTCCTTCAGTTCTCCTCGTTTCTCACGTTGTTTCATTCGTTCATTCATTCATTCATTCATTTTGTGTTGAAACCATCCCGTGTTTTTGTCGCATGCCTCCTCTTTTCTTTTTGCCGGGGCTCCTCTGCAGAGACAGAGGGATGCCGAGGGGACAGGCAGCCCGTCCGTCCCGTCCCTCGTTGTCTCCCCCCCTCAGTCACCTCCGACTGTCCCTTCGGTTCCTGTCTCACCCGTCCTGATGAACCCCCTCATGACGGTGGAGGACTGCTGTGAGTATCTGTTTTACCTCAGGGCGAGTAGCTGAAAGCTAAAAATCAGCTAAACAGGAGCTAAAATTTAACCTAAAAGTGTTAAATCTAAAAACTAAGTTACACTTAGTGGTTTAGACATTAGTTTTAGTGTTTATGAACCTAAATTTAAATCATATTTTGTCAGATTTGAGGTATTTTATAAAAAACATTAAATATAAAACTTTGCTTGTTTTACAGTAAAATCCTGAAAAAAAATCAGATTTATGAAGAAAACTGGAGCAGAAAATAATTTTCTTAATTCTGAGTTGGAAACAAACAGAACTCACTTTAAAAAAAAAAATTTGTATTTTTAAAAACTTTAAACTCTGAGGATTTCATTCATTTAAGTTTATTTTTTTCTGTTGGTTCCTGAGTTTCACCTGTTTGTCCAGCAGAGGGCGCCCTCTGACACTCAAACGTTTAAATGGCGCTTTCCTCCGCAGATCGAGAGCCACAAGCTGAGCTTCCGTGAGGCGGCGAAGGCCCGCACCGACCACGGCGCCGAGATCGTGTCCCTGGAGGACTCGCCCCACCAGCTCAGCACCGTGTCGTCCTCCGGCAGCATCAACATGGCCGACTCCCCGCAGCTGTCCACGCTGGCCGACCAAGTGTCCGCCTCTCTGGCCAAACAAGGCTTGTGAACGCGCCCCGCCCACTCCAGGAGTCGTGATGCCTTCCTCCGTGTTTTCACAGGACTTTTGATTTCCTCACCGTTTATCACTAACCTTTTTAATATTAGCAGTCTTTAAAAGAAAAAAGATTAACAGAGAAGCCAAAATGTTTTGTAGTGACAGAAATCTCCTCACTTCAGCGAATCCTGGTAAATATGACTGTTTCCTGTTTCCTGTCACAGACTTCAGCTTTTTAATTTAAACACAGAAAAGGAGGGAAATACAGTTTGAGTTAAAGCAGAAGGTGGAAACGGTTTTTAAGGAAAAGTAGCAAATTTCTCGTTTAAAGCAGGAAAAAGAGGTTGCTGTGTGAGAATAAGAGCGCCGAGAAGCTCGAGGAGCTGCCGGCATCCCCAGGGTTAGACTGAACGCAGCTGCCGGCGGCCATATTAGTCTGTTTTAATTCAGCCGTTTCTACTTTAATTTAAATCTGCATCTGTAATCCAGTCATTCGCTAACAACTAGCGACCCACAGGCTAATCTAAAGCAGCGATGCTAATGACAGAAAGCTAACAGGAAGTGCTAAGACGCGCGTTACATTTTAAATAATTTACAGGAAGTACTGGATGTTGTTTCCAGGCGGTTAGCTCGTCAGTAGCTTTGAAAGATGCTAACGATTAAGTGTTCAGGCGTCCATTATTAGCCTGTCGTTGCTAATGACAAACACCTGTTAGCATAAAGATGCTAATGATTAAATGCTAGCAATCAGCTTGCTGTAGTCGTCTCTGACAACGCTAACGATTAGCTGAACATCGCTACTAAACGTTTATTTCTTTTATTCAGAACTTAGCTTAAAGACAAGCTGCAGCTGTTTGACTTGTTGCTAGCAGTGCTTCGGCTAATGCTAACGACAAACCACTTGTAAACAAATACCTGTGGTTAGTGTGAAGAAACAGCTATGCTATGCATGCTAATGATTAGCCAAACGTTAATGCTAATGACTGCTGAAACCTAATAATTTTAGAATTAGTTACGAACCTGTTAAAGACTAGTCTGAGGTTAGTTATGCTAACCACCTGAAATACTGTAGACGGCTAGCATAAAAATGCTAAGTGCCTAGCTTCTGGTTTTGGACTTGTTACTAGCATTGCTTAGCATAATGCTAATGGTTAGCATACAGTGATAGAGTAGCGTATGCTAACATGTTAGTAGCATGAGAACACTAACAGGTGTTTAGCATTTAAGCAATCTTTAAGTTGAATAAAATTAATTTAGATACAAATGTTCAGTTTTATCACAGATTAAAGTTTGTGGCCCTTAAATATAACATTAAATATTTGTTGCTTGGATCCAAGTGTGAAGTCGGCCATTTTCTTTTCTAAATAAACCTGTAAGAATTAAGGCTTTAGCAGAGAAAATGGTAAATATAAAATCAGATGTTAAACTGATTGATGTTAACGCTAACATGTTAGTTAGTTATTTAACTAACAACCAGCAGCTGGTAACCAGCCTGGGTTCTGAATGATTCTCCGTCTTCTCGGCGCTCTTATCTGCGGCCGCCGGTCGGCGCCGGGCCGTTTTTTTTAATCCTTCTGTGGATATTTGATATGAAGAAGCGTTTGTATCGTGCCTGCTGCTGTCGGTGTTAATTTAAGGTTTTTACAGCTCCTCCTGACCCACGAGGAGGCGGTTGGATTCTAACGTTTCAAATCCGACCGCCTCTCCGTGACGAACGCGAACCAGAGGCGTCTCCGTTCCCCGTTTTTCTTTCTCGCCACCGAAGCTTCTTGCATGCTCTCCCGGTGAAGGATCAGCGTTACCTGCATGCCGAGTTCAGGACGGGAACGAGCCGTAAACAGGAAGTAACACTCGCTCCACCCTTTTTTTGTTTCTGACGCTGTACAGATGTGGAAACGTGATTGTTCTTGTTCTCGTGCCATTTATCGATAACTGGTTCTTGTTGCTGTATCTGTGTATTTGAAATAAACGCTGCAAAGTCTCTGAATCTGTCAATAACTGAGGCCGGACCCACGTGCCAAGTTAAACATAAATGTTTTAATAGTACTATTTACAAAAAAGAAAACAACTCAGCTGTTTGATTAGGTTAACTGCTGCAACAATCCAACAGGTACATCGACATCTTAAACTACAAAAAAAACAAAAAACAGTGACTGAATTGCTGTGGCATTCGAAGGTGATGTAAAACAAGAGATTTTTTTTGTTTGTTTTTCATTTTTTGCATAGCAATTTAAAGTGGAGAGGGCGGGTGAGAGTGTAAATACACAAACAGAAGAAAGAAATCCGGTTTGGATCCGAACAGAAGTGATTTACTTTTTTTTTTTTATTTTTTATTTAAGGGGGGAAAACCTGAGCTACTAACTGAGAGCTGCTACATTTCTGAATGTTTGGAGAATAAAAAAAGAAAAAGCAGGAAGAGTTCATGTCGCCACAGTTTGATTCACAGCCACGACTGCAGACGGGTGAAAGTAGCTGGGATTATTGTCGTGATAAGACTTTTCTTTTCTCGGCATGCAGCAGCTTTCTGCCAGGCAAGTGCTCAAAATTATAAAAAAAAACTAAACGAGACGAGAACCGCTCCCCGAAGAGACCAGAGGAATGACTTTTACTGAACCAACGAAGAAGAAAAAAAAACAAAAACAAGTCAGGAATGAGAAAACAAAAACAAAACGAAGCGAAACTAGACTTGGCAGTTACAGAGAAGTGCGACCTCTAGTGGTGGGAGGAGGGAAATGTACCTGTTCATCTGGATGAAGAGGAGGAGGAGGAGCAGGGAGGCTTTTTTTTGTCTTTTTTCCTGTTTTTCTGGTTTTGTTTTGTGTCACTCCACTAAAAATGTACATGGGGACTCACAAGCAAACTATAGAAAACACCCTTTGGCCATGTTTTTGAGGAGTCCGCTACATAGTGCGCTACGAGTCACACCACATATGAAACACCACTAAGCCCCATGTACATTGTTTAGCCTACTACAGAACTCTTTATAACGTGTTTTATAATTTTTTTTTATTACATTTATCTTTTTTCTTCGTGACAAAAACAAGTGAAGGGAAAGGCTTCTATCTCCATAATGTTCACTAAAAACTGTGAAAGTATTAGACGGATGTTTGAATATCAAACAGGAACCCATTTTATATCTTATTCAGCGTTGAGGTTCTGCTTGTTAATGCCAGAGAGGAGCAGGGAGGGGGAGGGGGCGGTCCCACGCAGCTGTCCATCACTCATCGGTGGGCGGAGCCCCTGAGTTTGGGCCCGCCCTCGTCGTCGCCGGGCAGCTCCGAGTCGTCTGAGTCCAGGCGCCCGAAGGCCGCCGCCCGGCAGCCCGAGACGCTGCGGATCCTGGGCCGGATTTCGGCCTCGGCCTCCGGCGCCGGGTCCTCAGGCAGTGGGAAGCTGCGGCGTTCCCACGGCGCCACCGTCTGGAAACACACAACGAGGAGCCGTTAGCTGATCTGACGTTGCGATGCTAACGTCACGCTAACAACACCTGAGAAGGCTAACCTGATGAGCGTTCATTTTGTTTTCAGATCTTTGTCGTGAACGTGAAAATATAAAATATATTTTATATTAAAGAATCATCGTGTCGGGTTTGGAGCTCAAAGTAAACGAGCAGCTCAGATTTATTTGATCTCTAAGAGCCACAGAAACCCGTTTAGATGAATTTCTGCTCCCATAGACGTGCATTCCTCCCTGCAGAGCCGTGTGTGCGTGTGTGTGTGTGTGGGAGGAGCTACACACCCGTTCCTCGAAGGTGAAGTCCGGCGTGGAGCACCTGGTGTCCTCGTTGGACAGCAGCCGGTGGGAGTCCCTGGAGCACGGCGTGTGGGGGTTGGACGACGCGTCGGGGCTGGCGGGACTCATGGGCGACGGCACGTGGCTGTAGTCGTGGAGCGAGGGGCAGTGGGCGGGGTCAGGGGACGCCGGCTGGGGGGTGGGAGGGTTGGTCCCAAACAGCAGGGGGGTGGTCCTCCCGTCCACAGATTTATAGGACCTGAAAGACGTTTTAGAGTCAGACCTGCGGGGACAGGACGGTCCAGAGGGGGGAGGACCGGGACTCACCTGCTGCCCCTCCTCTTCGCCGGCGCCAACGCCATCCAGGTCCAACGGGAGCGCTCCTGGTCCTCGTAGGCCTGATGGAGCTGGATGAAGGCGGCGTCGGAGAGGTCCTCCACCTGCAGCAGATTTCTGTTACCTGCAGCTCGTTTCAAATGTTCGGTTTTTACCAGCAGGTGTCGCCGTTCACCAACCGTCAAACATGGAGGTCGCGTTTTTAATCATTAACACAAACAAACAGGAAACAGGAAGTGGACTCACCTCGCGCTCGTTCTCCTCCTCGGTGATTGGATGACAGAAAATATCCACCGATCGCCAACTGCCAGGAAGTAGAAACAGGAGTTGAGATCTGTGGAGGGCGAGGACTCGGAGGTCAAAGGTCGCGGGCTGGTCTTACCTGGGGGTGAGGATCTCCTTGTACTGCAGCTTCTCCACCCGGGTGGTGGCCGCCACAGACATGGGGATGACGATGTTGTTGATGTCGAAGGAGCTCTCACCTCGCCGGCGTTTGATTGGCTGCTGCTGGGACACAAAGACATGCCGTGGAAGGGACAGACTTATCGTCAATTAAAGCGAGCGAACTCGCTCCAAACGTTTGGGAACATTTTAATGGCGGACGACGATCCCGAACCGGACCCTTACCGGCGTGCTGGGGACGCTCTGGCTGCCGGGCCCCAGCGGCGTGGAGTTCTCCGAGGACGTGGACAGCTGGCGGGTCAGGGGGCTGTGGAGCGGCGGGTGCGTGTTGGCCAGCGTGCTGCAGAGGCTGCCCGAGTCCAGGAACAGCTTCGGGGAGGCTGGAGGACAAGGAGCACATTTAGAGACGAGCAGAGTCACCTGGTTCTGACCGGGCGGGCCCGAAGAACTCACTGTCGGCCCGGTCCAGCGACGGCTCCCTGACTCTCTTGCGGCCGTAGTTCTTGTCGTACGGTCCTAACGGCGTGGAGAGGCCGTGCAGCCGCTCCGTCTTACAGCCCGCCTGGTTGTCCAGTCTGGGCGTGCTCAGAACGCCGCCGCCACTGCTGCTGCTGCCACCGCCGTCGGACCTCTGCTTCTCCACCCGGTTCTTATAGTGACTCAGTCCTGACCCAACCGGACACAAACCCGTCAGAACCAACACTAAAAACATTCTGTCAGACCTGAGCTACTCTCAGTTATTTCACCAACGATTTCTCGTCTGCGTTCTGGTCTGAATGTTTTTGGGGACATCAGAGGACATCAGGGGACATCAGAGGACATGAGGGGACATCAGGGGACTTACTGACTGCCATGAGCGAGTTGGCGAACTTGTGCTTCTCTTTGGACGAGGACAGCTTGTGTTTGAGCGACAGCTTCTTCAGAGGTTTGCTCCTCTCCAGCGACTTGGTCTGCCACTGACTCTTCATCACCTGCTGCAGCCGCAGGCCGACCGACACGTCTGAGGAGCGGGGGGGCGGGGTTAGACACTCAGCGGCGCTCTGGGTAAACAGGAAGTGACTGCACTCACCATCGGAGAAGGACAGGATGGGGTGGACGCCCAGGTCCAGCCGGGACAGGCGCTCCAGGGTGGGCAGCTCGTACTGGGGGTCCTCTCGGGGGGTGGGCCAGCCACCGCACATCACGCAGCCGGGGTTCAGCCTGCAGCTGCACGGGACACCGCCGCTCCTCGAGGCCTGGGGGGGCGGGGACAGGCGAGCGGTTCAGCTCCCATACGTATGGCGGCCATCTTTAGTTTACACAGCTCAAACAAAGATGGCGGCGGGCGCTCACCTTCCCGTTGAGGTTGGTCACCGTGTTGGGCTGGACGAGCCGCCGTCGCCGGCAGCCGAGCAGCGGCCGCGTCCGAGCCGCCACGCACGTGCTGTCGAGGCTGAGCGGCGG
>NC_051446.1:25126461-25150217 GCF_001649575.2 Kryptolebias marmoratus
GAAGACAAAACGGAGGTTTTAACACTTTTATTGTGTTTAAAACACTTTTCCACCTAAAGAGGGTCTTATTAACAAATATTAGTGATTAAGTTATTTATAATTAAAGCAAATGTTTCAGTCTTTGTAAAATAAAAGTCCTGTTTGTATCCTGTTAAAGTAGAGAGAGTAATTTATTTTATATTTCAGAATTCTTACAGTAAATCTAATATTTCACAGGTTTCTACAGAAACAGGTGAAGATTTACAAGTTTTATATTTATCTGAGTCGAAGCTAACGTTACTTCAGGCGCCTGTGATGAGATTATAAAATATTATTTCTGTTTTTCTATCCAAAACTGAAACTGAATCAGACAAATATAAAATCTTGTTTCACTAAATAAACTGATTTATATATTTTAAAGCCTCACAAAGACGACAACAGATGAAGAAACAACGACTCTCAGGCTGACCAACCATTAGCTTCGATGCTAACCTAACACTGAAAAGCCCATAGAAGCGCTAACATGATTAGCATCCTGAAACTCAACCATTAGTCGTTATTAAACGTCAGAAAATGATCAGATTTAAAGAATTAAAGGAACATCTGAACAGCTGGTGTGTGTGTTAGCGCTGAGCAGAACCTCAGACGTTCTCCACGTTCTCCCTGCACCTAATAAAGACAGCTGAAATAAACGACCTTCGGCTGTTCTCGGCCTCACAGCCAAACCTTCGGCTGACAGTTGGCCGTACCTGCTGAGGACGCCGTTCACTGGCTGCCCGTTCTGGCCTCTCCACGGGCCCGGTTCTGTGCTGGCGATGTGGGCGGGGCTTGCGTTCTCCAGCCGCTCTGCGCCGACGTCCTGCGCCGACAGATAAGACAAGCAGTGAGACGAGAACCGGGTTCTGCAGAGCTTCAGAACCGGCTCGGTCCACAGATCTGAGCTTCAGACTCTGAACTTAAAGAGCCAAAAATCTCAGCAGGAAGCTGCTCGTTCTACAGAACCACAGAACCCGGCCCAGCCCGTCCCAATCCCTTCGCTCTGATCTGAAGGAACAGACGAACTCTACGTTTCTGATGACCTCCTCCAGCGCCGCTCACCTGAGTGTTTCCAGCCTCCGCCTTCACGTCCGGCCCACCTGGAAGTGCAGCGCCGATGGGGGCGGAGCCTCCCAGCTCCACCGAGCCCTGCGGAGGGAACAGATGAGATCGTGACGCATCAGGATGAACTCTGAATCAGGTGCGTTCCAAACAGCTGCTGCTGCAAACGAGCGACTCCAGCTTCCAGCTCAGTCACAACCTGAACCCTAACGGGTCCACAGGCTCGGTTCTGGTGGTACTGAGGACAGTCAGGTCTGTCCTCAGCTTTTAGGCTCTCATTTCGTTAATTTTTATATTTTAGGACGTCGTTTCTGCTGCCGGCGTCCAGAAGCTCCAACATTTAACAGGTTTACATCAGAAGGATTTAAACAAAAACAACCTTTCATTAAGTTTTCTAATCAAGAAGATCAATTAAATTTATCCCTTTTTGTTTTAATTCAGATTTGTTGACAAACGGTTGGAGAGTTTTAGAAACTTTAAACATTTGGGAGGAAATAAAGAGTCGAACGGGCCGAGCCTCAGAGGACGATCTGTGTTTCTGTCAAAACGATGTTTTCAGTCAAAGCAAAGAGTCGAGACGAGATGATTATTTACAGACAGGAACAGTTTCAGTGAAGTTAAATAAAAGTCTCTGCAGACTCGGATTAAACAGAAATAATAAAAGCTGCAGTTTCCTAGTTTAAAGCTCAGGAAGACGAACGGCTTCAGTTTGATGCAACTAATTATAATCATTTACTGCAGGTTTAAACATTAATCCTCCTCCTGTGACGGTTTTCCGCAGACTGACCTTCCCGGCGCGGATCTGTCTGTAGATGTCCGTCTGCTGCCGGATGCGGTACTCCAGGTCCGAGATGTGGGCCTGGAGCCAGTTCCAGTGGCTGATGATGGCGGCTCGCTCCACCGTGTAACGACTCTCCGCTCGCTTCCATCTGTGGAAACAGAAACGTTTGGGTCTGAAGGAACGAAATAAACACACATCAGAACATTTACTGTCCAGAAAGGAGCAGGAACTTCAGCCTCCTGCTTTGAACCGTTTCAGAAACTCCACAGAGCTGAAATCCTGACTTCCTGCTTGAAGCCCCGCCCCCTCCCCCTCTCCATGTTTCATCTGCTCAGTTACGAGCGTTTCTCCCGTCCGACTGCAGAGGTCAGTGAATCAGCGGCGCACGTGACGAAAGCTGCAGGAAAAATGAAAGGAGCGTTCTGGCGGCGCCGGTCTGGTCCGGGACGTGGGCGGGACACCCAGAGCACCGGGCTCTCCATGTCCCCCAGTATGACACACAGAATGGGACATGAGAGGAAAATGTCTGCTCCTGCACCGAGCGGCAGCCGCCAGCAGGGGCGCTGTTTCCCCAAACAGAGACGGACTCAGATTGGAGACAAAGATAGACTTTCTTTACCTCCACGCCCCATCGCTCCGTTTTTATGTCTCGAGCGGCAGGCCGGAGGATGTGGAGGAAACAGGAAACGCTCCAGGTTAGCGTGGAGCAGGAGGAGGGAGACGTTCGGCCTGCAGCAGCATGGAGGACAGAAACAGCTGCAGCGTTTCCTGCGAGCACCACTTCCTGTCGCTCCTGTTCTGCTGAGATAAACAATCGTGCACTCCCCTCTCAAACCCAACAGTGACAAACACTGCGACACTCCTACAGCACACCCATGCCTGGCGCATCAGATCGCAGCCTCGCCGCCGCGGACGCTTCCTGTTGAAGCAGAAGCAGTGGCAGCAGTTCGAGCCTCGGCGCTGTGATTCACCTGGAGGCGGAATCAACCAGGTGTGATCTAACAGATTACAGGTAAAACACCTGAGCAGGTTCACATTTCTCCTCCTCTCAGCAGAAATCAGAAACGTGACGTCAGGAGCTGCAGATGAGACGTTGACCTCTGACCCGACCGACGAGCTGACGGCTAGTCCCACATGGACAGCCGCCATCTTTAAAGCTTTCTTGAAAACATTGTTTAATAAACCTTCAGCGTCAGTTTGATGACAGAGACAGAGACCGGATCATGTGGCTGTCTGCAAACACAGCTGTAGCACTTCCTGTGCAGCTGTAGCACTTCCTGCAGGAACGTTTCTGTCAGAGTAAAGGTTGGAGTTCACCAGCTCAGACTAGCCGTTAGCCCGTTACTGTAGCAGAGTGGACCAGAGTGGACCAGAGTGGACACCCTGACCCAGAACACCGTGGTCCAGATCTCGGCCATCAGGCTCCTGGCTTCACCTGAGAACCAGTCCAAGAGTCCTTCAGCCTGAAGACCATGTTCTCGTGGAGGTTCTGTCCTCCTGAAGAGACAAACTAAAACCGGAGAAGCAGTGTCTCCATGAGGTCTCCTACATTTAACACCATTATTTCAGGACTAGTCTCGTTTCTCGCCAGCGTTCCCAAAACGTCTCGAGACACTCACAGGTTCTCCATGTCCTTCCAGGAACTCGTCTCAGTTTGTCAAAGAGTGAGAAATGAGAGGACACCTGAAACCAAACCAGGTCCCTGACTAGTCTCAGGTTAAAGAGCTAAACTTTTTATTTGACGAGTTTTTACAACTGAAACACCAGAGATCCCAGATCAGCCGAGAGATCTGCCTTCAGGAGGTCCTACAAAGACCTGAGACCTGAGACCTGAATCTGGACTTGTTAGTGGATTAAGAGTCAAACAGATTCACACATTTTAACCTAAACAGACTTTAGAGGAAGAAACGGTCCTAACAGCAGGACAGGAATCGTTTTACATGTTTTTAAGTAAGAATGTTATTTTTACTTTATTCATAGCCAATTATCTCCTAATTAGACAAAAGGTTTATAAGGTTTTTGCTTTAATTTAGTCAATTTTACAGAAATTTGAGCTAAAACTGTTTTTCTGTTGATCTTCAGACTTTTTAATCTTTGGTCAACACGTTTTAAATTTACAAAATAAAAGAATTACAGAACTTAGAGTCAAAATCAGCAGATTTTTCTGTGTTTGATGTAAACATTTGTGCTTCCAACACCGTCCCTCCATCATTAAACGACTGTTTGGGTTAAAGTGACTCAAACTGAGCAAATCTTCTCCTTTGTTTCCAGCTTCAGAATATTTCAGCTCCTTTTCCTCTCAGAAGAACTTCTTCACCTCCTGTTTCCATTCAGGTATTATTTGACCCAGAGCGTCCGAAGTGTCAGAACGTAAACAAACGACTCGTAACTGTTGGCAACAAAACCTGACTCATTTATTACTAATTAAATGTAGATTGTTGGTAGTTAGATGAGGTTATTTTAAATCATAGATGGTACATACAAACCAAAAACTGCATTTTAATTGTTTTAAATAAACATTTAACCCTTAGAGGAACTCGTTAACCTAAAATCACAGTCTAATCTGTGGCTGTAGCAGCTGCTGCTGCATCTTCACCATCAGGGTTTGAACAAGCACCTCATCTACATTAGTCGCCATGGAAACGGCTACAAGCTTCACAGACACTGAGCTACAGCCTGGGGTGGTCGCTGAGAGTCATCCTCGTCGTGGCTCCATTTTAAAGGTTGGACTGAAGCTGCTCCAATCAGACGGCTCCGTTTTAAACTCTGACCCTTTCATTTAGGATGTTAATTATAATCTGAAATGATTACATTTAAAAGGACAGAGGAGGTCGAGCCGTTCTCGAGGAATGAATCCAGACTGTAAACAACATTCTTACTGAGGAGAGAAACAGTCAACCAGCTTCCTGTAAACGAACCTCGCAGTTTAACGTTCCCGTCAGGAAACCTCCGCCTCCTCTGATTATCTGTAACGCCATGTACCAGCCGCCATCTGCGCCCGTTTAACGTGACGACCGTCCAGCTGCGGCGCGCAGATCGGGGGGGTTCTGTTCTCGTCTTCTTTTAAACAAGCTCCTCGCTGCTGATGCCTCCCTGAAGAAAACATCTCTCACCCCCTCATCATGGCCGACCTTCTAATCTACCTTTTTAAAATAAACGAGTCTTACGAGTCAGACAGAGCTTCACTTCCTCAAAAGACTCAAACTGCTGAAGCGCAGCCAGAAAACACAGAATAACTCCAGGATTCAGGCGGTTCCTCCTGTTCTTCGTCGCCACGAAGATACGGGACAGACAAACATTTCCACAGATCCAAGCAGCGAAGGTTACTCGTGTTGGCGCCGCCTTTGGTTCTGCCACGACCAGAACGGCTTCATTAACAGGTCAATAATTTGCCAGGTTTCGGAACGACGACACCCCATTAACAAACAAACTGAGGACAGGAACTCATAAAAGGATTCAAAACACGCCGAAATAAGAGTTAGAATAAAGCTGGAACCCGTTTGTTGTTCCACATCCAGAAAGCCACCGTGGAACGTGGCGTTAAAAGCTCCTCCCTCCGGGGCATCATTTCCTGTAGAGGGCCGCAGTTCTGGGTTCGCGGCGCTGACCTCTGATCAGATCTGACTGGACTCTATAGACGCCAGCTGGTGATATTAAACACCTTCCAATGTTTCTATATGTAGCTGCTGCCGCCATTTATAACCCGACGCAGCGGCTGTTTGAAACTCTGCCTGGCGTCCACGACTGACGACACGTAAACAAGAAAACAGGAATTAACTTCCTGTTATCACTGAAGCTCTGTGTTTGTTTGGCTGAAACAGAAACTGAGGTTTTTATTCTTAAACTTACATTCAGAAACAAACTGATGGCAATTTATGACAAATTATAATCCAGATTCTTAATAATCAGGTTTATATTTTCACAGCTCACCCTCTGAACTTGGCCTTAGCTAACAAATGTGTCATTGTGGTGTAAAAAAAGGAAAAACTAACAACAAATACCTGCAGATATTTACACCCTGAGCTTCAGTTTGTCAAAGTAAATAAAAATAATGAAAAGGTTTGAATTCAGCTCCAGCAGGAATAAAGAAACGAGCAGCAGCTGCTGCTGGAGCGTTAGCAGAGCGGGAACCGCCGAGCTTTAACCCATTCAGGAAGCGGGTTTCAGACCGACGGGACGGGGTGTGGGTCAGGGGAGGAACCAGGGAGCTGCAGCAGTCGTTACATAAAGGAGAGGGGGTTATGTAACGCCTGTGGGTTTGAGCTGGGGGAACTCGGGTCGAGCTAAACACATCCAGATGTGTCGAGCAGGACAGAAACCTTCACGGGCGCTCGGATACATGCGTGCACGCAGTGAGGAGGAGGAAAAACACGGCCGAGTGACTCAGACTGCACCAGAACCATCGTAGGCCCGCTGTAGGTCCGATTCCCCCGAACCAGAGGCCAAACAGACGTTCTGCCCGGATCAGAGTTTATTCATGATAAAAAGACTGATCGGGTTACAGACATTCAGACGTTTTCACCGTGCTGACCATGAGCCATTATGTAAGATCTTAGATTTCCTGATGAGCGTTTTTGTTGCCTCAGAAACCAGAAACTGTGCCCACTCGTTTCTTTACACAGAACATCACGTGCTCCGCGCAGCACGCCTGATCTGCCGTCTCCATCCAACTCCGCGGGTTAGCTTTAACACTTTACCACGACTGGAAGAGGTCGTTACGAATGTCACGTTTACTGGAAACACTGGTTAAAACACGGCACGGGGGGGAGGAGCTTGGGACAACCAACCCTCTGAGATACAGGAAACCACGTCTGCAGCAGACACACATAACAGGATTAGTTGGGAGCGACACAGCTAACCAGCAAACAGGTGATTTTCCAGGCTTCTGTCAGCTGGCCTGACATGAAACAAGCAAGACGACGTCACGTTAGGCGCAGCGATGGGCGAGCCTGCGAGCGTTCACCGTGTGATGGGTTAACAAAAAACACGCCTTACTTCCTGGAAGCCAGGCGTGTTAACAATGAGAACCAGTTTGTAACCTGTTGGCTGAACGGCGGCGCTGCGTCTAAACACGAAGTCAGAGGCAGGTTAAACCAAAAAAATGAAATAAAATCAGACCGACAGGAGCAGCCACTGCTTTAATTGCTGGATGTTTTATTGCATCAATACGAAACTTCTAAACCTGGATTTTTAATAAAGTCTGACTATAATTAAGCGGCTCTTTGTGCCCGTTTGAGCCCAAATTCCACCGACACTCCCACGCTCCAGAGGAGCAAGTTTTAACTGGCTGCTCGCGGGTTTAAATTGTTTAGGTTGGAAAAAATTGGCTTAACAGTACTTAGGGGTGTGCAGAGCAGTACGGGCTCAGGTGAAGCCTTCCAGACCTTTCCACGTGGATCTGCATTTTATTTCTCTCCAAGCAAAGGAACAGTTTTATACAAGCCTGAATCAGCTGCTGTACGGCAGCATTTATGGTGTGAAATGATGCTGAATTAGAAGAAAAGCACCAGTGGAAAATGTAGACACGTTTACAGGGATGTCCTAAAGGCAGTGGTCCCCAAAGATGGGGTCGGGACCCTAAATGGGTCACAAAACACCAAGTAGGGGTCCCTTTATAATCTGCAGATATCAGATTAAAGTTAAAATGATTTTTTACAGCATATTTTCACTACAAAGGATACAAACAGTAGCCATGATTTAATAAAAATGATTCAGTGGATTTTAAACTTGTTTATATTGTTTATTTTGGTTCTTAGTAGTTTTTGTATTTATCTAAATATTGAAACTAGCCAGAAATAAAAGCAAAACCAAGTTTGAAAACCCCCGCTCTAAAGGCGGAGTGGGTATTCATGTCATGAAAACGGTGATGTTCCTCCGGACCGAACCATCCAGAACGTCTCCAGATGTTCGGGTCGTTTCTCCACTTCCTGACGTGAGTCACGGAGCCGCTCGGTCCGTTAGTCTGAGTCTGAACACGTTTGTGACAAATTTCCCCTGAAAACAGTCAGAGGGTCGTCGTCTCCAGGGCCAAAAAAAGCTGCTTCTAAAACACCTGCAGGGGGCGCCGCTCTGACCGAGAACCTGCGGAGAACGTCCAGGTCTAAAAACGACCGGAACACGGTTCCAGATCCACTCCAGCAGATTAAATCAGAAATAAATGTCGGGTCGAGGTGGGTGCACAAAGACCGCTACGAAAACCACAAAAGAAGACAAACGCCACCAAAGCTGGCTGGTCACAAACACTCGCAGCAGTTAGTCCACCTTAAAAAATCTAATCTGAGTCAAACCTTCGTTCTAAGATCGATTCTCTGCTCTTTTTGTTCTTTTTAATTAATTTTTAATTAAAAACTCAGTTTAAGGTGGTTTCTGAAAGCCTATAAATAAAACAACCAAACCAAACATCTGTGGTTCCCAAAGCTGGGGCAGGGACCCTTTGGAGGTCATTACACACCGTTCAGGGGTCTTTAAATGATAAACAAATTAATTTAACTGTACTGCTGACAGCATATTTAGTTATAACTGTTAGAAGAGATAAAAGTCAAACTGATGAAGTGTTTCGAATGTTTACGTCACCATTAAGCTTTAGTTTATTGGTAATTATTTATGTACACTTTAAACAGAATCAGACGAAGTCAGGATTATAAAGTTTAACAGATAAAATCACCTGCTGAGGCGGAGCTACAATAAGTGGGTAAATTTAATCCACATGACATAAATAATCACTGAAAATTAAGATTTGCTTCGTGTTAATTTCACACAGAGCCATCAGAAACCTGGTTGTTTGTCTTTAGTGAAAGTAAAGACAGCTCGAGTCTCTGAGTTAATCTGTGGATAAACGTCGTTTCATTTCCAAACTAACCTTTGATCAGAGGCGGCCATCTTTACTGTTTGAAACCAGAGCCTGACACCTGTTCGCACGTATGTCTTATTTGACCACAATCACCTGAAAACACCTCTTTACTTGTCGGTTCTTCAACGCCTTGTTGTGGTTAAAACTAACATGTTCGCAGCACGGGACCAATCTAAAACCACGGCCCATTCCTGCCAGAATAAGAACAAACATCTTCAGTTTTTCTGCAGCTTTAAACTGATTCATATTTATCAGATTTAACTCTTTGCTGTGAAGCTCCAGACTTTCTGACAAAACTAAATAATTAAATATAAAACGTACATCTGTCGCTCTTCATCACAGTTATTCATGCTGTTTGGAATCAGAAACAGAGGAAAATAAGAAATAATAAACTGTTTTAACCTCTTTTATAATAATAAGTTGTGGATTTACACCCAATTATTTATTTCTGGACATTTCATTAAAATCTTTCCTGCGGTTCATGAGATATTTTGCTAACAGAGTCTCGACTGACTCTCAGCTACTACCACCCCAAACTTTCACCCATTTCTTGTGTTTTTAAAATCCTTCCAGATATTTTGCTAACAGACCTGAAAAAGCCTTTCATCGTCTGCCTTTGCCTCTCAATAAATAAATCTGAGAACATTAAAGGCTTTCTTTGCCAAAACATCTAAGAAATAAATTATTTTAAAGTGGATATCCTGCAGGACCTGCTGCCTTGTGAAAACACGAACCTGTTAGATTTATATTAAACTAATTCAGGATTTTAGATTTACTGTTAAAACTGTTTAGTTTTAATTTATTAAATGAAATCTGAAGTGTAAAATTTGTGCTACAAATTTAACATAAACACTGATAACATCGAACTATTTGAGAAGATTACGTTTCAGTCCTTGTGCTTCTCAGGATCAACAGAACACTAACTTCCTGTTAGGATGTGACGGTTTTCAGGCCAAAGGTTTGAAGTCGACAATAAAGAAATCAGTGTTCAGACTCGCTGTTAATCATCTACGCTGCCCCGTTAACCACCTGCTGTACGTTTCCACGGCCCCGCTGACATTACAACAGGAAGCAGAAAGAACACGGTTTCACTTTTAAATGAAAACAATGACGGGTTCTGGAGGAGAAACAAAACGTTGGGTTTCAGACGGCCTCTCTCATGGGGGAGGAACTGCCTGACAAGAGCATTTTTTCTTCTTCTCTCTTTCCTTCCTCGAGTCCGTTCGAGCTTGCGCGTTCTCTGCAGGGCTCCGCCCACGCGGCGGCGATCGTATCTCTGCCCCTCCCTGGAGTTTGACCCAACCGCGACCGAGGCGGGCGGTTCTGCTCGCCACCAGCACCTGCTCCGCAGCGAGTAACGAGCGTTACTTAAAGTTTCAAACAAACACCAGAGACGAATTTAAATCACCACGAGCAGGGTTCCTACGGATTCTACGGGTTCCTACGGGTACTCAGATTCTTTCTGCTGAGAGTTACTGTAAATTCAGGGTTTTTGAAGATTCAAAGTCTGGTCTAAAACAGCAAACTGGAACGACTGAAGAAGGGACAATTCATGAGGAGCGGGCAAAATGTTAAATAACAGACAATCACACAAATTAGGAATTTAAAAGCAAATTCTGCCAACAGCCACGTGACTATAACAGGTAGAACGTTAAACTAACTGGTGGAGCAGAGGTTTCGCCCTGCTGCATCCCTGAGGATGTGTTTACACTCAGACAGGTGAATAAACCAAAACTACGCCATTTTCTCTGGTTCCCGGCGCTCCCGTTCTCGACACAGGGTCTGGGCAGAACTCACAATTGCATCAACGTCTGCGTGACTGGCCAGAAATGCGAAGTGGGCGCGGTTAAGGCGGAACCAGAACGGGAGTGTTAGCTGCTAGGAGCTAACATTAGCGTAAGAGTGAGACCGCTAACCTGGAGCCCGGCGCCGCTGAGCGCACAGCAAAACTCTGCGGCCGACATCCTGAAATAAGACTCTTCTTCTTCTTCTTGGATCACCTAAACGTCTTCCGAGATTCTACTTATTTTTGATGCTGCCATATTTGTTTACCTACGCAGACTACAGCCGGCCTAATGGAGGCTTTCAGCATCCTCAGCCCAGGGCTTTGTTTACATTGAGTGTGGACCCGCATTTCAGAATACCATTCATGTTAAACTTCTGCTGTAACCCCTTTAAACCAGCACAGTTTAATTTAGCCTGAAACAGCCTTTTTTAATGTTTGATTTCATACTTTAATAACACCTGCTCACCAAGAAAGGAAAGTGGAAGTGAAAGTAGAAACGACAGTCGCGGGTGAGTTCAGCTTCACCAGAAAACCCCCCTCCCACCGCCTCCCCCACGACGAGACGTCTGCCCGGGGAAAATTAAACAACACAAATATCCCAGGCTAGCTTTGTCCCAACAGCGTGGACACAAGTTAGTTTTTAAGCCAAAACATGACCCATCTAATAATACTGTAGGCACAGCGGTGGGGGGGGGGGATGTAACGGGTCAATAATCTGCAGTCATAGATCATAAAACGAGCTGAGGACAGAACTATAAACTTATTGAAGGGAAACTAACTTATCACCAATGTTACAACCACATGTGAGGCCTTTACAGCTGAAACAGGCATCTGTAGGTTTTTAAACAGCAACTCAAAAAACAATATATTAAAGGCTAAAAATAATCTGATTGACCAGTCTGTGCAATTATTCACCTGGCAGGAAAATGAAGACGCAGCTTCCTGCAGCCCACAAATTAGATTTCTCTTCTAAATATTATTTAAGTGCACAAACGTCACAGAGAACCTCCCATCTGACCTTTACTACACCCTAACTAAGGCTTGGTGTGCTGAATGAACCAAACCTGGATGATTATATCCTCCTTTTATATTCAGTAGAGTCTGGAAACATGAATGTTGACCATGTTCCTTTTTTTGTATTTATCCAGGTTTGGAAAACGTTAAAAACCAAACTGCAGCCTTTTTCAGGATCGGCAGGAACCCTGTGTGACTGTTTCAGTGAAATGAAAACCAACCTGAGCCTCCACGCAACGTTACGCAGACGTGAAGTGAGGTTCAGCCACAGGAAGAGTGTTTGAGGAAACTTACATTTTGACGTGTCGCTGCTCAATGTCCACTCGGGACAGCTCCTCCTCCTCCAGGTCAGAGTCCCCACCGGAGCTGCTTTCCGTTACGTCGGAGTCAAAGGCGCTTTCTGCTGAATGAAGGTTAGCCGATCCACTCAGATACAGCCTCTCCAGCTCCAGGGGCATGGAGCCGCTTTTCAGGAACCGGCTTAGGCCGTCTCTGTTGTTCGACGAGTGGCGCCTGGTCCTCCACGCCGCCGAAGACGGGGCCACCTCTGACTTGCGGCTGCCGGCTCGTAGCCTGCTAAGAGCCGAGTCCAAGAAGCCCCCCAGCTGCTGCTGGATGTGCCGCTCCACCTGCTTGGCCTGGACCACCTGAAGGCGTTTGTGCAGGCGCCGCAGCCGGTTTTCGATCTCAGCTTGGCGCCTGCCGTTGAGGAGCGTGCGCTCTCTGACGTCGGCGTCCAGGCAGTCCGAGGAGGAACCGCAGGGCAGAGGAGGCTCGCCTGCGGCCGTACACGTCGGGGAGCTCTGCTGGCTGCTGCTGCCTGGTCTTTCCCTGTCAAAACCCTGCAGCTGACTGGTGTTCGTGTGTGAATCGGCCTGGTCCGAACAAACGCGCTCAGAGGGGTTCGGGTTGTCCTGGGTAAAGGGGGGCAGAGCAGTAGAATGAAGCGCCGATGGTTCGAGGTTATTCCCGTCTGCGTTCTGAGGAGCTCCGGAGGAACTCTTCTGTTTGAGGCTTTCTTTGACCGGGATGTGCCCTGATATGGTAGCTGTGAAGGTCTCGGAGTCCAACGGCAGGTTCTGGGACTGAGAGTCTGTGGCGGCAGGAGGCTTATCACCGTTCACCGCTACCACGCAGCCAGAGCCCGACATCGTGGCCAGCTTCTTGGCCAGGCCGTTGACGGGCGCCATGGACTGGCCGCTGCCGTTCGTGCCGCCGCTCATGAGGCTTTTCAGCTGACCACCTGACAGTTCTATCGCCTGCCTCTTCCTCAGGAGGAAGTCCCCCCCGCCGTTAAGCAGGGAGCTGGGCAGGATTCTGTGGCTTTTCAGCACAGACTGTTTGATGAGGACTCCTTGCAGCTTGATTGACTCCTTAGTTGCAGGGACAGATGTCACATCAGAGTATAAATACGAAGCCACCAGGGGCTGGAGTTTGCCCAAGGCCGAGGTCTGGGACACGGAGTCGGCTTGGGGCTGCTGCTGCTGCTGCTCCTGGTCGCCGCCGCAGAAGTCGAGAGGGCACTCTTCGGCGCCGACCTTGCACTTGGCGGGGCCGCTGCTGTGGATGAGGATGTTGCTGGCGTTACCGTTGTTCTCTGCACTGGCTGGTGAGAGACTCGAGGATGGGGCAGCCAGTTTGAAGCGGATGTGGTGAGCTTCGGCTGGGGCGTCGGTGAGAGCGGGCGCCATCGCAGCCATGCAGTGCAGAGGGACGGGCACCGCGGCCTGCTCCACTCCACCCGCTTACTGCCCCACCTGAGGACAGCCTGCAGAGAACACCACAGGTAAAACAGTTACACAACCTTGGAGAGGCATGGACGTAGCCAAAACATTCTCTGTATCATCAATTTATTCCTGAAATCAGCAGAAATAAATGTTTAATTTATACTCTGGCTCTTAAATTTATCCCAACAGAAGAATTAAGTTACATAAAAAATACAACGAGGCAACATCCCAAGGGAAGAGACAATTTCCTTTAAAAACAACAACGTGATTTGACATAAAAAAGAATAATTTTCTTAACCACACATCTAGATTAAATATATTTTTCATAACAGTTAAACTGCACAATGAGCCGATATACGGTATAAAAAGAAAATACCCGCAGAATAGGTTCTGTAAGACTATACAGACTGGAAAAATACCAACCTCCACCCAGAGAGCAGCAAATTCTCATGATTAGGCACCAATAATCAATATGAATACAGCAAAACTGGTAATCTATAATCCAAGTCCACCGGCAGACCATCTTACTCTTCTCACACAAACAAGATCAGATAAATTCAGTTAAACTTTGACTTAAACCAACCGGACTTTTGACATTTCTTGACCTTCTGATTCTAAAAACAGGATTAAACTGGAAGCGATCTTCCAACAAATTAATATAAAATTAAAGGTGGACTGGTAGTTGTGACTGTTGGGAGGCCAGATGGTGAAAAAAAATTCTCAAAATTGCAATAAAATGTGAGATTTTCAGCTGCAGCTCCTGCAGTCGGTTTAAACGTTCACGGCTCGCAAAACTGCATTCTTGGCCACGCACATTATTTCAGCTCGTTTTGTTCCAACCTCGTTAGCATGCCGAAATTAAGACAGACGGTCGGAGACGCCCGTTTTGTGACGACCGACTACGCCGAGAGAAAAGCTGCAAAAAATGTCTCAACTCGAGCAACAGGGCTGTGTTTTTTTAAGCTCCTTCACAAAACAGTTCTGCAAAATGGCCACAAAGACCAGCCCGTCTTTACGCTCCTTCTGGCCGCTCATAAACCACTAATGGAGGCGGCCATGTGAGCTTTCAGAAATGAAGTAAGCACCGTGGAACCAAAGGAGGCGTGGAAGCAATTCTCTTTGTGCTGAACCCATTTTTAAACACTAAAAGCAAAGCTCCTGTGCTCCATCACGGATCTTTCCTCTGTAATAAATCTATTTGTTGATGTTTAATCCCACGACCAGGTGGGACAGACCATATTTTATCACATTACTGAGCCTCAGAGCCGGCTTACCCTTACCCACCGCTTCCCGGCACAAAGGAGCACCGGGGGTGGATCCATTCAGGAATCGAACAGAGGCGGTCAGAAGACGACTAGGACCCCCCTCAAAGTGTGTCGTGAAAGAGCCTCGATACTCACATGAAATCAAGAACCTTGGAAGACATTCGGTGTCGAGAAAAAGTGTAAAGATTTACTACTGGCTACCGCTGGGTTCCTTCACACCGGTGTGTCGTTTAAAAGCCTGAAAAAGAATTAACAGGCCCTCGTTTGGCTAGCCTTTAGCCTAGCCAGGGTGGAGACTTCTGCCCCTTCCTCCACACTCCCTGCACTACGACTGATGACTCCTAACTATCAGACAAAACGTTGCTTCAAAAATGACCAGACTACCCCTTTAAGCACTGACCTTGGGGAGCGGGATGCAAAGGATACAGATGGAATAACAGCAGTCACCTGAGCTACGGCCAATAAATAATTCCCACTACGAGCACGCGGGTGCAAACAAGGCCCGGCGTAAAAACGCAAAGCTGTGCAGCTCATTTCTGATGACAGAAACAGGAGAAGCAGATGCAAATGGACCAAACCCCGGCGCCCTGCACGCGCCCGGGCGAGTCAGGAGGAGGACTCGGGTCGTCATCCTGACAGGACTGCTCGGGTCATTTTGATCCAAAGCTTCTGGAAACCCTGACAGTGCTGTACTCCAGAAGGGGGGTGGGGGGGACGCTCAGGCAGGAAGGACAGGACGCATCGTGGCGTGGAGCATTGTTTTCACCCCGTGAGAAACTGAGAAAAAAGCCTCTTTTAACAGTGGAAGATAAGAGCTGCGCCGTCTGCAGCTCAGATGAATGGAGGCTCAGTTTCACCGCAGTTTTCAGTCGGCGCGCACTACGCCATGTTGGTATTTCCGAAGCAGATTATGCAATGCGCTTCATCCACCTAAAAACCACCCATTCCTCTCCAAACACACGGGATGAGCACCAGAGGGGGGTGGGGGGATATCTAATAAATAATCCAGAGGCTTTTATTAAAAACAAACAGTCAGATGCGACAGAACAATGTGCCACATCTGACGTTAACCAGCCATAACCATCAAAATGTCTTCCTGGTGTTTACCAAAGCGTTTAAAAGGCAGCTCAAAGGGATGAGTTGCTCTAATTAGTTTAAGAGGAAAATAAAAAAATAAAAGGCAGAACACGGATCTGTTTGGATTACAGGGGGGAACGTGCACTGAGGAGGAGAGCAGAGAACCCGGAGATAAATATCTCCTTAAATCCTGCCTGGAAATGAGAGGAGGGCTGCTGATGCAAGAGAGAACCCGGCGTGTTCCTGTCAGCAGAACCACACCAGGATCCAGCTGCAGAGAACCACACCAGGATCCACCAGGATCCAGCTGCAGAGAACCACACCAGGGTCCACCTGAAGAACCACACCAGGGTCCACCTGAAGAACCACACCAGGATCCAGCTGCGGAGAACCACACCAGGATCCAGCTGTGAAGAACCACACCAGGATCCAGCTGTGAAGAACCACACCAGGATCCAGCTATGGAGAACCACACCAGGATCCAGCTGGTCCAGCTGAAGAACCACACCAGGCTCCAGCTCCAGAGAACCACACCAGGATCCGGCTTTATGACCCGTGAGGTTCGCTGGAGGCCAACTCGGAGTTCCTACGTAGACAAGTAAACAATTAGCCACTACGTAACCTACGCAGCCCGGGTTCTAATTACGCCCAAACTTGTGTTTTAGCAGCCGGGCTGAGCAGGTTACCGGATCGGGCTCAGGTGTGAGACGTGCGGACATCATCAGGAGGCAGAAAAACTATCAAACGGCGCTTTAACGCGGTCCGCATCGTTGATCCAAACTACGGGAATAAAGGCGGGCGGCTCGGCTTAAACCTCCCAGGGCCCTCCGTGTCCCTCCGTGGGGGAGCCAGCTGCCGGCTGCTCGGGCAGGACAGCAGAAATGAGAAAAGCTGAGAAGTTGGGAGTAGACCCGGGCGGTCTGGCTAGCTCGCTAACAAAGAAAAAGGAGGAACCTACCACGTGACGAGGTTGCACTATCCGAGGGAATTTCGGCAACAGTCCCCTGCAGTTTTGGTGGAAAAAAAAACAAGGCCACTAACAGAAATACACCAAGCTCGGCTCGATCACTCTGCCATCAATAAAGCCCAAAAGAATCCGAGCAGAAGGCGGAAAAGGGCCCCGCTGCTCGGAGCCGCTCGGCTTCGTTCCGGATTTGGCAATGGCCGGGCGAAGCGACGATCTGCGCCTCGCTCGCCTCGCCGCCGCGGCGAATATCAGCCGAGGCCGCCGAACGGTCCGTCCGATTCCGAATTACTTCAACTGTGGGCGATTCCAGGGCAGCCCCGAGGCCGAAAGCCCGGTTCCCGGTGAGAGAACTGTAATCCGGGAGGCGGTTCGCGGCGAGCCTTTTTCTCTCGTTTTAGGGAGAGACGCTTAGAAAATGGCGGCTAGCAGCTCTCCGTCGGATTTGAGTCTGACAAACACACAGCGCTGTGTGTGTGCGCGCGCAGCTCCGAGCGTGTGCGTGCGCGCGCGCGGCGCTGGTAGGCGGGAGACATTTCTGCTCAGGAGCGACCTGGTACCACAGGAGGGCATTGTCCTCACCGAGACAGTCCAATGTCCCCGGCGGGACACGGTCCTACTGGTCGGACTGGAAAAACGTCCCGCATGTCGCTGTTTGAAAACATAAACATTCAGAACAACAAATATTAATGTTTAAATGTTTGTGTGAATGCTGTCTCCTTGTTTTTATTTCTGTTTCTGCTGCTTCAAACTTTGTTATTTAGCTTTTCATAAATGAATAAAAACATTCAGCTCGTCCAGAAGGGCTTTGACTTTGGGTAAAAATATTTGATTAATTTATAAATACATTAAGATCTCTTCAACTTTAAAAACATTTATTTTTTTAATTAGCTTCAGTATACCGGCTCTATTTTTATCTACATTTAGCTACAATTCTGCTACTTTTATAGCTTTTTGCTGCTTTTAGTTAGCACTTTACTATTTTAAGCTTTTGGCTACATATCTGCTTCTTTTAGCCTTTAACTAGCCTTTTGCTACTGTTAGCATGTAGCTACAGATCGGCTTCTTTTAGCCTTTAACTAGCCTTTAGCTACTCTTAGCATGTAGCTACAGATCTGCTTCTTTTAGCTTTTAACTAGCCTTTTGTAAGAAAACTTTATTTATATAAAGTGCTTAACAGAAAACAAAATAACTAAAAATAATAAAACTATATAAATATAATGACAACAGCTAACTAAAAGCCTGTCTTTTGTTACTATTAGCATTTGCTACAGATCTGTAAGTTTCTAACTAGCATTTTGTTACTTTTAGCTTCTAGCTAGCCTTTAATACTTTTTGCTATATTTATCTAAATTTGGCTGTTTTAGTTAGCCTTTTGCTGTGTTTAGCTTACAGATACTTGCAGCTTCTAGCTAGCCCTTAGCTACTTTTTGCTGCCTTTAGTTAGCATTCTGGTAGTTAGCATTTAGCTTTTAGTTAGTGTTTTGCTTATATTAGCTGGTGTTATTACTTTTATTTTTGCTTCTTTCAGTTGACATTCTGAGTTTGTGTTTTCAGCTGACACTTCAATGCTTTCAGCTAGTGTTTTGCTACTTTTAGCTAGCATTTAGCTTACACTGAACAACTCAGTTTCAGGATTTTCACAGAAAATTGGATTTTTCTAGTGGAATTAAAAATTTAAACCTGGTTCTGTCCCTCTGAACCGGACCTGGTTCTGTCTCTCTGAATCGGACCTGGTTCTGTCCCTGAGAACCGGACCTGGTTCTGTCCCTCTGAACCGGACCTGGTTCTGTCCCTGAGAACCGGACCTGCAGCAGCTTAGGACACATTTCTAACCGCCACTGTTAGCAAAATATCTCATGAACAGGTTCTAATGAAATCACTGGCTGGCCGTTTGAAACAAACGTTATAAATAAAGTTTATTTGATTTGAAGTTAAATAAATTTAATCAGATTAAAGTCATCAAACCTTTGGAGGTTTTATTTATTATTCTGTTTTTATTGTAGAATAAAAACACAAAGATTTAAACAATAATACTGATTTAAACTGATTTAATCTTTAACACCTGACATGTTTGTTATGGTTTTATTTTTAGGACATTTAAAGCTTTTTAAATTTTTAAGCTTTTTACATCAATAGAGTCAAAACTACAGATTTAAAAATGTTTCCTTCAACCCTAATTGGAAAATATGTGATCAGAAAACAAGATTTTATTAAAACTTGAGCTATTTTAACTGAATATTATGGTTTTTTTAGTTCCTCAGACCGTTACATTACCCTCACAGGACAGGAATGACTCTCAGCTACTACCACACCAAAATGACTGAGTTGGCTGTGGCGGCCATCTTGGATTAGAGCGACTCAAACAGCGAATTGGGTGCCGAGTTTTGTTCCAATTCCTGCAGCGTTTCAGGAGTTGGACGGTAATCTGGATTATTTACTCCGACCGCGAGGAGTTGTGTTTAAAAACAACCGGATGTGTTGATGACAGACGAGCTGTAATCACTTCCTGTTCAGCAAAATGTTCTGATTTTCTGCCGTTTTTAAAGAATTAGTCCTCCGGTCGTCTCAGAGGACTTCTACTTCTCTACGCACCGACTTCTTCAGCACCAGCTGTTTGTGTTTATAAATAAACAACCGTTTCTCACTTCCTGCGCCGGATAAAAAACAACATCTCTCAGGGAGGAAGTGACGCAGACGTCCTGTCGTTTCCTCCAGACTCAGGCAGAGAAATCTGAACCAGACGGCACTTCCTGCCCGCAAACGTCAGGAACGGATTCTGTGAGGTTCTGTGGGTTCTGTGGGCAGAACCCGACACAGGAAAACAGGAGTTACCTTCGGCTCCATTGTTGAAGTCCTCGGCTCAGTAATCCAGGAGGTGATAATCCAGCATGAAGACCCTGAAACAGAATCAGACGTTAGCTGAGCCATGTTGGGTTCTGATCTCACTTCCTGTGTCGTTAGAACGTTCTCAGGAGGTTCTCCGATGATTGTTTTCATGTTGGGTCCTCCTTCAGACTCAGAGCTGCCTCCGTCTCTTTGGACGGTGTGAAGACCGTTTTATTAACGTGAACATAAGATGATAATTAATTAACATGAGTAATAATTAACGGTGCCGTTTTAAACAAAGATTAATCTGTTAGCGCTCAGAAGGCGTGTTATGAATCACTCTCAGCTACTACCACACCAGGTTTTAGCTTCAAATCTGTAAAACTGACTGAGCTGTGGGCGGCTTTGTGTTCTTTTCTGTCAGTTGGCTGCGGCGGCCATCTTGAAAGGGATCAGCTCCATAAGTTAATCAGTTATTTATGCACATCTGATGGTTACTCCTGACAAGTTTCATTAAACCTCATCCCAGGGCTCCTGAGATATTTTGCTAACAGACAAACACGTCATTGTATATGAGCTGGCTGCAATCCCCAGTTTGGCCACTAGATGGCAGTGAGTGCTAAACTGATGATTTTATTTTATTTTATTCAACTGTTTTTATTAAAGTGACTGAAACCGTCAGGGTTTTACTAAAAACTCCTGAAATAATGTTAGATTTGTTGTCGTGTAGAAACCTGAAGTGAATTCCTTTAAAATTCGAGGTTTTATGGCTCGATCTGGTCGAGCCGGAGCTCATTTTAAATTATTTTTTGAGTTAATTTAAATAACATTTGTGTTTGAAAAGATCTGCTGATGTTTGTTTATCGACTTTAGATTCTTAAAGTTCTGAAAATAAAAGTTTAAAATTAATTTCTGCAGATCTAACAGCAGAGACCATGGCTCAGAACGACTGTGGTTCTACGGTTCTGTGGTTCTACGGTTCTGCTGTGACTTCTGCTTGTTCTTCTGTTTCAAACTATTCAAACTTTATTTGAAAAGTTCCTCCACAGAAACACGATCAGATCTCTTCGGTTCCTTTAAAATAAAAATATTTTCCCTGAAATCTGCTTCAGCTGTTTGTCTAAAGTTGCTTTTAACCTTTAGCTACTATTCTGCTAAACTTAGCCTTTAGCTACTGTTCTGCTAAACTTAGCCTTTAGCTAATGTTTTGTTCTCTTCAGGTACGGTCTTGTTTGTGTTAGCTTTTAGCTATTACTATGCTAATTTGTTTTTTTAGCTACTATTTTTGCTAATTTTGGCTTTCTGCTGCTGTTCTGATTATTTTATTTTTTAATTGTTTTGTAGTTCTAAGCCTTTAGCTTGTGCTCTGCTCCTTTCAGCTCCTGTTCGGCTTCTTATAACTCATGTTCAGCTCCTTTTAGCTCATGTTCTGCTCCTTTCGGCTCATGTTCTCCTCCTTTCAGCTCGTTTTGATTGTGTATGTGTCTGTTCTGATTTCTGCAGCTTTCGTTTGGCTTGTTTTAGCTTCAGCAGTTCAGTTTCAGCTTCTTCAGCTGATTTCAGCTGATTTCAGCCGATCTCAGCATGTTAGCCGAAGGCTCAGTGTTTGTCAATTTCATCTCTGGTGTTTATTTATTTGATCAATCTGATTATTGTGGTGAATTTAAAATCAATTTATGTATTTTGTTTGTTTATTTCACTTATGATGAAGTTTTAAACTTTGATAACTGTTTCTCCTGTTTTATCTTTTTATTGTTTTAATGTTTAAAATGTTTTAATGTTTTTAAATCTTCAGTTTCAGCAGCTATGCATTTAAATAACAGAACTTTAACTTCAGTTTCTGTCATAAAATCAGCTGAAATTCATTCATTTAAACAAGCAGAGGAAAATGAGTTGTTCCAAACTCTTTGTTGATTTATTTGATTTGATTTTAACCCCGAGGATGAGTTTTCTTCAGCCGTTTTTGGATTCAGAACATCGGAGGAAAGTTTGTTTTGAGTCCTCGGAGGTTTCAGCTGACAGGCTAAAGCTAGCGGCTAACCACATCAACGTTTCTAATTTAAGTAAAAAAAAAGTTTCCCGTGTTGAATAATGTCAACCCCGGGGTTGGAAATAAGAAGGGAAGTTCGGGATGAGACGTCCTCACTGAGCAGGGAGTGAAAGGAGGCGCTGCCGGGGATTTTCTCTTTAAAATGTGGATTTGAGCCGTTTGACTGGAGGCTGGAGGAGATGCTAACGGGAGGGATGCTAACGCTCGTTAGCTTGTTTGCTTCCCGATCTCACAGACTTCTCAATGACTAAACACGCGTTTGACAGAAAAGCCAACCAGAAAACGAAGCCCGTCCTCATGCGACAGTCTCACGCTGAACTAAACGACAGTTTTTTTCCCGACGAGCGAACTGTTTGTTTGTTTGTTTTTTTTAAAGAAAATAACGACAAAAATCTCACTTACCTGCTTGTCCTGTTACAAACCTCCGACTGGCTCCGCCCCCTGCGCGCCTATTGGCTGACGCGTCCATTCCAGGCTTTCTATTGGCTCGCACGGCTGTCAGTCTTAGCAAATGCCCGTACAGCGGAAATGTGTACTGAAAGTTCATATAACGAAACTTAATTATCCAAAATGAATGTTTCAATTTAAAAACTGCGCAGTGAGTCCCGCGGCTTGCTGGTGTTTTCTGAGCGGCTGGTTTGCTTCAGCCACAGGCAGAGAGTTGTTGACACCGCAGGCATGCTAGCTGCTCTCTACAGAGTTACTACATTATTATTTTTTAATGCTTTGTTCCGCAGACTTGTCTCAGAAATGCACCGCAGATTCCCCGCAGCGCCGCGCAGATTGGCGCTAAAAGCAGCGCAGTTGGTCCCTGTCTGCGCAGTTTCTGCCGCATCTTTAGCACACATTGTTCTGCTGGAGGGGGGGGACTTGTCTGGTCCGGGTGTCTGTCCCTCACAGAGCAGGCCAGGGGACACAACAGGAGACAGACCCTGCACCGGAGGGGACACAGGTGGACAGCCGAGCAGCGGAGGACGGATGGACACACGGACTCATGTCTCAGGGTTTTAGCCCTGGAGTTCCACTTAAAGAGTCTTATTTCCGTCCCATCAGCAGGACATAACAGACCCCAGATCAGCTCCAAGGCCTGACAGCAGCAGACTCAAATTAAAGGCCTGGCATTGCTCCACGGGATGCATGTCGCCCGCCGCCGACCTCACCCTCACCTCATTCATCCAGCTTCCGTCCAACCTTCTTCTTCTTCCTGTTCCCTCTTCAGGTGTCTCCACAGCGAGTCCTCCTCCATCCAACCCTGTCCTCAGTGTCCTCTGTCCTCACTCCAACTCCCTCCGTGTCCTCTCTAACTGCGTCCTGATGTCTCCTCTTTGTCCAGCTGCCATCCAGTGGACTTTACAAATTAAACCTTATTTTACAAATCACACAAAAAGAGACAAATACTACAGAAGAAACACCTTCCTGTTGAGTTTATTTATACAGAACCGGGTCTGGACAGGTCGTCTCAGGTCTCTGTGCAGAAACTTCACAGACTTCTGTCTGAGGAAGCAGCAGATCGAGTTAAATCTTCACTTCATCTCATCCTGAGCAGCTCAGAGGGGACAGTGGGAAGAAACCTCCACCAGGACCAGAACCAGGACCAGGCTCAGGACGAGTGACTGTTTGCGTCAACCGGCTGGGTTAGAGGACAGGAAAGAGACAAGCACAGAAGGACGGGTCCATGTGTGGTTTCTGTTGAAAGAAAAACAAAAGAAATCATCTTAACGACATAAATAATTCAGCAGAGCGAGTAAAGACAGCAGCAGAGGACGTGTGGACAGTTTGTCCCCTGAGCCTACAGCAGCAGAACTAAGGGAGATATTTTGCTAACAGACAAGACAAAATTATAAACAGACATCTTGTCCTGAAGCCCTCAGATGACGTGTTGGGGATCAGCCTCAGCTACTACCACAATAAATATCAGGTCATTATATATAAAACTCACTGCTATCTGGCTGTGGTAGCCATCTTGAATCCAAAAGTTAAATAAAACTCTGGTCATGTGTAAAATGTGTCCATAAAAGTTAACTGTTAGAACCTTCACCCAGTGCAGTGTTCTTCAGCTCGTTGTTCTGCTGGAAGGTGGACCTCCGTCTCCAGATGAGAACGTCCATCTTTCCTGTGACTCTGACCTGTTTCCCAGTCCCTGCTGATTAAAAACATTCCCACACTATGATGCTGCCACCACCGTGCTCCACTGGAGGGATGATGTTGTCCTTGATGTTTGGTCTCGTCTGACAGCAGCCTCTTCTACATGTTTGGAGAAGAACTTTTTGTTCTGTAATCAGTGTTTCCTGACACTCTGCCAGGAAGTCCAGCTCTGAGGAGCTCCTGGTGGTCCT
>NC_051446.1:25150317-25163467 GCF_001649575.2 Kryptolebias marmoratus
CATGGCCGCCACAACTAATCCAACAGAAAATAAGTTTTGGTGTGGTAGTAGCTGACAGTCATCTACAACACATACTCTGAGCTCTATCAGCCCAAACATCATTTAGAAGGTTTGATTAAAACGACAACATTTTCATCATTTCTCCTCATCAGATGTTCTCCGTCTGAAACTCTGGCAGGAAAGGCGGCGGGCGATATGCATTCCTTCAAGGAAAGACAGGAGTTTAAAACTTTTCCCACAGAAAGCTGAATCCGCCTTTAATGTTTTCAGGATGATTTATTTCTGCAATAAATCCACTTCATGGTGCAGAGCTGCAGTGGCAGCAGGAATCCACCAGGTGACGCTACGCCTCTGCTTTAAAATCCCTCCTGTCCTAAAAGAAGAATTCACACAAAACCTCTGATTATTAACACAACTTAATGATTCTGTTTACATTTTGATGTTATGACAGCTGCAAGCTTTAAAGCTTAAAATTAAATTTTAAAGCAGGATTTATTTTTGTTGACAAAAGCATAAAAACACTTGTTTCTGTTTGCAGCTACAATAAAATGATAAATTTATACAGAGAATAAAATGTTTGCTGCTTTAAATGATCCAACTTTCTGACTGATTACTGTTAGTTTAGAGCATGTGTTCAGGATCACTCTCAGCTACTACCACACCAAGTTTTAGCTCCACATCTGTAAATCTGACCGAGTTACAGCCAGCATCGTGTTTGCTAAGGTTCTTTAGCTGTGGCGGCCATCTTGAATCAGACGTATTCTAAAAGTAAATCAGCTGTAGACGAACATCCAGTGATTAATTTCTGACAGTTTCATTAAAATGTGTCCAGTGGTTCAGTAGATATTTTGCTAACAGACACACAAAGGCAGAAGCAGGAACATCATTGCCTGCTGATGTCCTTTCAGCGGCGGGCGATAATGTAGTCAGAGTTGTTGCGGTAACGCAGCAACCGGAGCAGCTGGCCTCGACTCACAAACATTTCCTCGCAGTTCAGATTATTTCCGAGGATTATGGTCACGATGACACCCGGGGAAGAGTTCATGTGTTAACATTCAGATGAACGGATGAATTCCTGGAGCGGCTCTGTTTACATGAAGCCGTCTCTTTAGTAACCAGATGTTTACAGAAGCAGCTGTTCTGAGCTCGTCTGATGCTTTTATGCTTTTATTCTGGAGGTTTTACTGAACTGTTTGTGTTCTGACTCATCAAAGGAAAAACTGAAACAACAACAATAACAACAACAACAGCTATTACAACAGAAACTTCAAATATTTTTATTATTTTAGTTCAGAGAAAATGTAAAATCCTTGACTCCAGATGTTCCTGAAAAAGTGAAGAAATGTTTTTTATCCACCAGGAAATACAGCTTCAAAGAATCGAATAATTCAGCTAAAAGAAAATATCAGCTACAACACAGAAGCAGCAAAAGGACAATTAAAAGCAGCAAAATGCTAGCTAGAAGCTAAAAGTTGCAGAATTCTTGCTGAAAGCTAAAAACATCAACATGTTATCTAAAAGTAGCGAAAGATTAGCTTAAGGCTAAAAGTAATAAGAGGCTAGCTATAAGCTAAATGTAAGAAAAGGCTAGCTAAAAGTAGCAAAATGCTAGCTAAGACCTAAACAGTGAAAAGCAAGATAAAATCTAAAGTAGCAAAAACCTAAAAGTACCAAAACATTATGTTAGCTAAAGGCTAAATGTAGCAAAAAGGTAGCTAAAAGCTGAAAGTAGCAGAACAGTAGCTAAAAGCTAAAAGCAGCCTAAGGAGACAGCTAGCTGAAGGTTTTGATGAATGAATGAATCGTGGTGCTGATTCTTTCCCCGGGTTCGACCCACTTCCTGACGGGCGTCTTCCATATAAATGTAAATCTGACTGTAAATAAGAAGAGCATGCAGTTTATTTTTTAACCATTTTAAAACATCCAATTTATCAGAAAATGTGAAAATAATCAGTAAGACATTTTCTGCTGCTCTGGAGCTGATGGAGCAGGTTTGAGTCTGACTGGAAGGACGACTTCTCTGCCCCGCAGCGTCTCCGCGAGCGAAGGCTAACCCTGGTGTTCTCTGGAAGCGCTCGCATGAAAGTTCACATCCAATTAAGCATCATGGTGGCGCCACAAGCCTTAAATCCCTCGGAAGCACTTGTGAAAACTGTCACAGTGGATTTCTGCGGCTCGCGCTGCAGCGTTTTCCGGCTGGGGCAGAAAATGGGGAATGTTCACTTGGGCAGAAAGCTCTTATTTAAAAGCCGATGTTTCCCTCAGAGACAAAACACACAGAGAGCTGCAGAGAATCACACGACACTCAAAATGTTCTTGTTTGCTTTCGTCTCGAGGGACGGCGGAGACAAAACGGGAGCAGAACCTGGACACGGTTCTGGAAGCTCTGCTGGTTTTTGTGCCCCAGAAATAAAAACGTCAGAAACGTTTTCAGTCAAATGCAACATAGTTTATTGTCTCCTGACAGCTTTTTTTTTTCAAGTATGAAAATAACAATATTTAAAACAATAAATAACAATAAATAATGGAGTGATTTGGTGCTTCACCATTTAAACCACAGGACCAAGATGGAGACCGAACACTGGAGCGACAGAACACTGCGTTTTCCTACCATTATTAAACATCTGCATTTAAAAATAACAATAAAGGGATAATTCAGATCTTTGGAAGTGGGGTTCTGTGGAAAGAATATAAACAATGTCTTATTTTTGATTAGAGATTAGTTCAAATTAGGCTGGGATGACTGCGCCAATAATTAAAAAATAAATTAGAAATCAAGATAAAGAGAGATCAGCAGCAAGTTAATGTTTGAGATTAGCGCCAAGATTACTGGGAAAAAAGATAAAGAGATGGGTACGAAACAGTATCTGCTTGGGAACGACGTGGAGGAACATCTGAGGAATAAAGTGTCTAAGTAATAAAGCGCCAAAGGAATAAAGAGTTAAAATAATAAAGAGTTAAAGGAATAAAGAGTTAAAGGAATAAAGTGTCAAAGAAATAAAGTGTTAAAGGAATAAAGTGTTAAAGGAATAAAGAGTTAAAGGAATAAAGAGTTAAAGGAATAAAGTGTTAAAGGATTAAAGTGTTAAAGGATTAAAGCAACAAAGGAATAAAGAGTTAAAGGAATAAAGTGTTAAAGGAATAAAGTGAGCCGGAGCTGCTAACAGCTAGCATGAACGAGTCTAAGATTAAAGTTGTTGCTGTTTTAAAACTTGAATCTCAAACATGTTACAGAGGTTCATTTAAACTCACATTTATAAACTTTTACGTCGTCATTAGTTTCAGATTACACAGTTATTCCGGCAGGAATGTTACGATATTTCTGCTGGAAGTGCTACAAGCTAGCTGCTGCTAAGGCTATTGTCATATCATGGAGTTCTACGTAAAAAACTGCGTCACCTGAAACTGATGCTCATTTAAATGTTTATTAAATTGTGTTTTCATGAACAGCTATGGAAGTCTTTAAGACTGAATTCATTCTAGGATCAGATTAGCTCAGATTAGCAGTTAGCTAACCTCACAGAATCAAAGATCTGAATTATCCCTTTAACTTTCTTTTTACTGGGTTACTTTCTTTACATTACTTTATGTCTACATGTTATTTTTTTTACCCACAAACGGCTCCATCAGCTGAAAGCTACAACAGATATCAGAACAACAAACATCATAATGGCATCTGAAAGTTATTATTAATAATCTGACATGTTGTTTTTACAACCATAGCTTATCACTTTAAAGGAAATCAAATAAAAAATGAAGGAGTTTCTGTTTACATTTTGACAAATTCAGCAGCAGATTGTTGAGACGGGGACGAAGGAATGTGGATGGTGGATCACATGACTTACAGGATGTGGTTTGTGTTTTTTGGTTTATATTTGTGACGACCCCCCCTGGATTTATATTCACCCCAGCTCTGATATTTATATATTTACAGGTAACCAGTAAACGTGTCACAGTTCAAGTCGACTGAATGTCACAGAAACACCTTCCTGCTGCTTCAGGTAACAACATTAAGTCTCTTTGAGGAGTTTTGTTCCAAAAATACTCAAATCAAATGTCTGAGGAGACCGAACTCTCACTAAATCCCTCAGATTTTAATTCTTTTTTCAGTTAAACTTGACCTTAAACTCATGTTTTTAATCCAACGGGTCGTTCACCTGAGTTTGGTACCGTTCAGCTCATGGTTTTTGGTTTTCTGGCTGATAAATTAAAGGATTTTTCAGTCTTTCTGACTGAGATACAACAAGAGACGCTCATGAAAACAACGGGAACTTCAGCAGCAAGAAGTTGATTTTAACCTGGAGGGAAGAGGAAATTATGACTTTATATCAGGCTTTCTGCTTATCGAGGGCTGAATGACAGTAAATATTACTTTCTCTAATAGTTTATGCTTTTAGAAGTTTGTCTAATAATAGTTTACCTGTTTAAATTAATCAAATATTTACAGCGTTTTTTTCTGACAGATAAATCCATAAATCTTAACTTTCTGAACTGTGAAAAGTTATAATTTATGAAGCTAAAATCTGTGTAAAAATCTCTACAGAACAATAATAACTGTTTTATATTATGTTTCTGTTTCATTAACTGTATATTTTAGTTCATTTATTTAGTAAACCAACAAAAAACAACTTCAAACGTTCCTGCTCTCTGATTGGTGGAGCCTGATCATGCCACTGAAGCTGACCAATCAGAACAGACCGGCCTTATTTGGAAGGGGCGGGGCCTCGGCCTCCCTGACAGGGAACAGGAAGTTAGCTGTTAGCTGTTATATAGTTGTTTGTTTTTTGTTAACCCACTGAATAAACAAACATAATGAAACAAAAATAATAAAATCGTTCCTCTCCTCAAAGCCCTGAGCTCAGGATGAGTCAGCAACATTTTTTAATGTTTATTAAGAATAACTACAAATTGATCTATTTTGTCCTTGTGGGCAATATGTTTGTCTTTTGGTGACTTGTGCTATTAACAGAATATTTACAAATATATAATTTAATTCTATAATTATCTGAAGTTGTTGTTTGGTTTATTTGTGTTTACAGACAGACATTCTCATGTTTACAGTTAATGTTGCTGCTGAGAGGCCGGAAAATAAAGAAATGCAGATTTAAGAACATTTTTTTAAACTGAAATCCAAATTTGATTTAAGGAAAACAAACATTTGTCCTTTTTGTACACAGAACAGATTTGTAACATGAATAATTACATTTTTTTTTAAATGTGCTTACCATCTCGTGTCCCAGGTTAATCCAAGAAGAAATAATCCAACTCAGCTTCACCTGGATTAAAATCATCCTGAAACCAGGTGCTGCAAACAAACCAGATCTGCTTTCTGGTGCATATTTAGGCCACATTATCCAAAAAAAATGGCCCAAATCCCAACACAAATAGATGGAAACTTGGCAGCCATGACAGGGCGAGCTCTCCTGCGTTTGGTTGGTTTGAATCCAGGAAGTGATTAACATTACTGAGCAAAACATCTGGGCCAAAACAATAAGCATGGAATAAAGTTAAAGGACTCAGTGTCTGTTCCCAGGCGGAGCCACCAACCAGCACTTTGATAACATTCGGTTTTGTGGAACAAAACTCTTCAGACAGAAATGTGGAATGTCGTTCTTGGAAAGTCGATGAAAAAAGCTCCGCTGCACCGAAACAGACCCAAGAAACGCCACAAGCAGACAAACAGAACAAAAACCTGAACATTTAACAAGTTCGTCTCCGTCCCACATGGAGGGGACGTCCTCTGGGACGGGTTCTCTCCACCGATGAAAAGAAAACAGGAACAGACGCTTCTGCGGCCGACGGAGACTGATCTGAGCGCAGTTCTGTACATTCGTCTAACGGATCTGCTGGGTCATCTTTTCATCCTCTAACCTTTCAAACTGCAAAGTCTGCAATGTCCTTTCCCCCCTGTCCCCATCCATTTGTCCAGAAAGTCTGAGTAATGTCCCTCCTGAGGTTTCGGGGACAGACACGGCGTCTCTTTGTCCCAGCTCAGAAAGGCTTTTAGTGGACGCCGCCGATGTGGTGGAAAGATGGCGGCGGCTGGAGGTTCGTCCCAAAGAGGCGGGTGTCCTCTTGTCCTCTTTCATAGCGACGTGGACTGCTTGATGCTGTGGAAACTGACCCGAGACGGCGAGGTGGGAATGGACATGGCCTGGGTCATCCTGGCCCGGATGGAGTGCTGCTCCTGCCAGCGGTGGAACCGCTTCCTGACGGCCGAGCGGACCTGAGAACAGAGTTCCATGTGAACGAGGAAGGCTCAGCGTTTTAAAGCCACCTGGTGCGACTGGCTGTGGCGGCCATCTTGAATAAGGCTGACTCACACAGACAAACAGAAACGGCAAAAACAGAATCACCCGCCCTTTGGTGGCAGGCCATAAAACAGATTTTAACGTCTGTTAGCTGCTTTGAGCTTTTAGCTGGTGCTCTCCTCCTTTTAGCAGCTGTTTTCCTGCCTGTTTTGCTCATTTTAGCTTCTGTTCAGCTGAGTTTCAGCCTCTTCAGCAGCTTTCAGCAGTAGTTTAATAAATCATGTTTCACCAGAAACAGCAGCTGAAATGAATATTTTCTGTCTGAAAATAACTTTTGGCTTCAGGCCTGAATCCGGATTAAATCTAAATGTTTTCTTTTCCTCCTGAATGTGACTGCAGGCATCCTTTGTTCATCTCTCTGCTTTCTCCTCGCTCTGAAACAAACCACAAAATCAATCCTGCTGCTGGTTGAGGCTTTTGTTCGAGCGACTCGCGGTTCACTCATCTCTCACCGCGCCGCCCGCTAACCGATGCTAACGTCCACACGCTGTGGAGGAATAACTGGGGATGATTAATTTGTGGACCGGGTCTTTCTGCCTGACGTTTACCTTGGTGGGCAGTTTGTGGCTCAGCTGGCACAATTAAAGTCTATTTAGCAAAGAGGGTATTGACTGAAACTTTGGAGGGAATAATTGGATTTGTCATATCAAGCTGCCCCTTTAGATTTAAGTCAATTAAAAACCTGAAAAATCAATTTACTCCACCATCTTCCTGCTCACAGATTAACAATGAATGCTTTGCGGATGTTCAAACACTCATTTCTGCTGTGTTTCTGCTGATTCAGCATCAAGGCTGCTGTTTCCTGGTTAGTTTTATTTTTCTGCTGTTTTAGCCGTTCATCCATCAAAAACCTTCAGCTCATTCAGGAGACGGGGGATGAGACTTTAGGTTTTTGTAACTTTTAGACTTTTTAAACTATTCAACTTATTTACAAATATTTTCCCCACAGAAATATAACAAAATCAGCGTCAGCATTCTGCCTCTAGATAGTCTTTTGCCCCTTTTAGCCACCGCTAGCTAGCCTTTTGCCCCTTTTAGCCGCCTCTAGCTAGCCTTTTGCCCCTTTTAGCAGCCTCTAGCTAGCCTTTTGCCCCTTTTAGCAGCCTCTAGCTAGCGTTTTGCCCCTTTTAGCCACCGCTAGCTAGCCTTTTGCCCCTTTTAGCCACCGCTAGCTAGCCTTTTGCCCCTTTTAGCAGCCTCTAGCTAGCCTTTTGCCCCTTTTAGCCGCCGCTAGCTAGCCTTTTGCCCCTTTTAGCCACCGCTAGCTAGCCTTTTGCCCCTTTTAGCTACCGCTAGCTAGCCTTTTGCCCCTTTTAGCCGCCGCTAGCTAGCCTTTGGCCCTTTTAGCCGCCACTAGCTAGCCTTTTGCCACTTTTAGCCGCCTCTAGCTAGCCTTTTGCCACTTTTAGCTGCCACTAGATAGCCTTTTGCCACTTTTAGCTGCCACTAGATAGCCTTTTGCCACTTTTAGCCGCTGTTAGTTAACCTTTTGCCACTTTTAGCTGCTGCTAGCTAGCCTTTTGCCACTTTTAGCCGCCTCTAGCTAGCCTTTTGCCCCTTTTAGCAGCCTCTAGCTAGCCTTTTGCCCCTTTTAGCAGCCTCTAGCTAGCGTTTTGCCCCTTTTAGCCACCGCTAGCTAGCCTTTTGCCCCTTTTAGCCACCGCTAGCTAGCCTTTTGCCCCTTTTAGCAGCCTCTAGCTAGCCTTTTGCCCCTTTTAGCCGCCGCTAGCTAGCCTTTTGCCACTTTTAGCCACCGCTAGCTAGCCTTTTGCCCCTTTTAGCTACCGCTAGCTAGCCTTTTGCCCCTTTTAGCCGCCGCTAGCTAGCCTTTGGCCCTTTTAGCCGCCACTAGCTAGCCTTTTGCCACTTTTAGCCGCCTCTAGCTAGCCTTTTGCCACTTTTAGCTGCCACTAGATAGCCTTTTGCCACTTTTAGCTGCCACTAGATAGCCTTTTGCCACTTTTAGCCGCTGTTAGTTAACCTTTTGCCACTTTTAGCTGCTGCTAGCTAGCCTTTTGCCACTTTTAGCCGCCACTAGCTAGCCTTTTGCCACTTTTAGCTGCCACTAGATAGCCTTTTGCCACTTTTAGCCGCTGTTAGTTAACCTTTTGCCACTTTTAGCTGCTGCTAGCTAGCCTTTTGCAGCTTTTAGCCAGCTAGCCTAGCTGTAGCCCTTCAGGTGCACCTCCTGCAGGTAAATCATAATATTTCTGCTGTGACGTGAATCTGACAGTGATCTCAGTTGAAAATTAGAGATAAAAGTCTTGAGTTATCTGAAGTAGCCGCTGCTTCACGCACAGGAAAATAAAGCTGCTGCTCATGATTTAAACGGCTGTAAAACGAAGCGAACGCCTTCATGGATGCGTGTTTCACCCCTCGTTTCTCTCTGGAACCAAACGAGGTCTGACACTGTCACGCAGCGTAGAAAGCCATGTCACTTATGTCGGCACATGACAAGTCCTAATTGTGCCCTAAATAAATGTTCCTCAAGCTGCGAAAACACACAGCAAACAGCCTCTGAAGGGGAGGGAGGACGAGCCTGAGGACGGGGAGGACGAGCCTGTGTCTCACTGGGGAGGACTCAATGAGCCAATATAAATCTGCTTACCTCACTGTTTAGGAAGCAGTAAAATACTGAGACGAAGAAGCCCTGCGTGAGAGGAGGAGGAGATAAAGAGAGGATAAAATATCATCATTATTATCTGCTCCACCATCGTTACAATTACAACCCGATTCTGGCGAAGTCGGGACGTCGTTTAAGACGCAAACAAAAACAAAACACAACGATTTTCAAATCTCCTAAAACCAGATTTAATTCACAACGGAACACAGTCAACGTCTCAAATGTTGAAACTAAGAAACCTGACGGCAGCAAGATGTTCCAGATGTTTCTGCTCTTCTTCTGCCATCAGTCTGTAAACATCTGGACCTGAGGTTGTCCCATTCTGTTGTTCTAAAACCTGGACTAATGCACCCCCATACCATCAGAGAGGCAGGCTCTCCTCTTTGGTCCAGAGGAGACACATCTGTTCTTTGCCTGATAGAGCTTTAAGAAGCACGGTGAACTGTGTTTACAGAACCAGAACCAGCCTTGACCTTTGACCTCAGAGGTTTCTACAGATGATGATGGAGATTCAGAGTCTTTGATTCAGGAACTTTATTCTGAAAGTGTTCCTCTGTTGTCAGACACTTCCTGTCAGCCTGGTGACCCTCTGCTCATCTTCAGCCTCTAAATGCTCGTCTTATCCTCAGTCCTCTTCCTGACCTGCTGATATTTAACCTAATCAGCTGAAAAATGCTCCTTCAGCTGCTTCTCATTCGTTCCACTAACCCTAACACAGCTTTTTGTTGCCTCATTCCAACTTTTTCAGATGTTTTGCTGCCATGAAATTCAAAATTACTTCATTTTGTCCAAAAAAAGATCCAATTTCTTAGTTTCAACATTTGAAATGTTCCTTTGTGAACGAACTGTGGGTTTAGGAGGTTTGCAGGTCTTTGCTTTCTGTTTTTATTTATATTTTACACAGAAATGAGGATGTGCTGCAACAAACTGCACCTGGAACGACTCCAAAAACGAGTTGAAGTATATGAAGACGATCTGAGAGATCTCGTCTTCGCCCGGGTTGACAAAAAACAGCATATAGGTGATTCCCAGGAGAGGAAGAAGAACCAGCGTCGCCTTCACAGCTTTCCTGCAGACGAGCAGAACGTAGATCAGACAGCCGTGACAGAAAATCTCAGCTCCAAGTTTGTTACAAAGAATCTTCAGGGTCGCTTCGCCCGAGGAGGGAGGGGGGCGGAACATGAATAATTCAAGGTGTGTTGGCTCGGCTCGGCAGCGTATTTATTGCACCTTCAGCAGCAGTAAATTCACCTGTACTGGATTGTCTCGGATGTCGTAGAAGCTCGCAGTTTGGTCATCAGGATTCTGACAATGTTGAAGAGGAAAATGAAGTTGATCTGTGGGTAAATCGAACACAGAGTTTGGGTTTAACATCTTTATTCTGCCTCGCTCAGCTGATAAACCTTTTTAATTGCATTTAAAAAGGCTCTTTAAGCCTTTCAGATAATAAAACTGCAGATGTTTGCAAGTCTGGAAAAGATTACAAATATCCTAAATTACAGGCCCAGCATTTCACTCATTTTACCAAACATCTTCAGTCAGCCCTCAGAGGATGACTCACGGCTAAAACCACGTCTTTTTTCTGTTTGCTACGGTTCAGTAGCTTTGGCAGCCATCTTAAAAGCCAGCTGACTCCAAAGGCTAATCAGTTGTCGGCCTGTTAGCGAAATATCTCCTGACCAACAGGATGGATTTTAATAAAACCCAGAAAGATTCAAGATGGCCGCCACAGCCAATCAATGTTAGCAACAATCTAACTGCCTCTGTGATCCCCGAGTCCAGCAGGAAAGTGGAGGACGTGACGCATCCGTCCAGATGTTTCCCTGACAGCGTGGCGCTCTCCTCCGACAGACAACATGGCGGATAACGCAGATAAAAACTGGGGCTTCGCTGCGGCAGAAGCGCTGCCTGAGATTATCTCTCGGCTCGGCGATGAGCGATAAAATCAATCGCTCCTGTAACTGCAGGCGATGACGTAACACGGAGGAAAAAATAGACGTCAGAATATTTTCCACTGCGAGACGACCTGACCTTGGCTGGAACAAACGTACAGCTGGCGTTCCAGGACCACACACACGTTCCTGCTCATCCTAACAACTTCAACAACATCCTATATGAAGGCATTCAGAGTTCACAACCCTCGCAGGAGAAACAGAACATCCCGACGACCCGCTGGTGACCCTGCGGGACCCGAACCCCAGGACGACGCAAGGCTGGAGACGTTCCAAACAAAGCAGCAGAGAGATATTGAATGAGGCAGATGTGCGCTGGAGGGGGAGACAGAAACAGTTCAAAGGAGCGCCTCTGAAACAGATGATTTTTTTTGTTGTATTTTCCGGATAAGTAAAGACGATGTGGGAAGGTCAGTCCACCAGTGGCTGGCAGTGACGCTCAGGCTGAAACTGAGCAGGAACGAGGCCAAACTGTCTGAAAGACAGCAGTTCTGGCAGGAGAAGCAGGTTCTGTGAGACGGCAGGTGGACAGAAGCCAAAAATAGCAGAGATCCTTAAGAGCTGCTGCGATCCACCAAATTACACCTGATGTGAAAACACTAACGACGATGCGCCGACGCATTCATGATTACAGGAAAACATTTCACAGGATGGAGCCGGGGAGAGGGGTTCATACCAGGAGGAAACATGGAGGAAACACGGAGGAAAACAGGAGGAAACAAGAAGAAAACCAGGAGGAAACAAGAAGGAAAAGGTAGGAAAAATGGATGAAAACAGGAGGAAAGACGGAGGAAACAAGAAGGAAACATGCAGGAAACATGGAGGAAACATGGAGGAAACATGAAGGAAACATGCAGGAAACATGGAGGAAACATGGAGGAAACAAGAAGGAAACCAGGAGGAAACCAGGAGGAAAGATGGAGAAAAGATGGAGGAAAGATGGAGGAAAGATGGAGGTAACCAGGAAGGAAACATGGAGGAAACCAGGAGGAAAGATGGAGGAAACATGAAGGAAACCAGGAGGAAACATGAAGGAAACATGGAGGAAACAAGAAGGAAACATGGAGGAAACATGGAGGAAACATGGAGGAAACCAGGAGGAAACATGGAGGAAACCAGGAGGAAACATGAAGGAAACCAGGAGGAAAGATGGAGGAAACCAGGAGGAAAGATGGAGGAAACCAGGAGGAAAGATGAGGAAACATAGAGGAAAAAAGAAGGAAACCAGAAACAGAACCAGCTGCGACGTGAGGAACTGGCAGCACACGAAGGCACACCTGGACACCTGGATCAGGTGAACATGAGGTGAGGAACAGGTGTGCTGATTACAAACAGGACCAGGTGTGACAAAGGTCAGGAACATGAAACTGACAAGAGACTGACGCTACAAAATAAAACAGGAAGTGAAGATCCTAACACAGAACAACAGTGTTGGACCTCCATCTTCAGATCATCTGTTGTTTTTTTTCTGATTCTGTTTTTTCTTCTTCACTCTGCTGCTCTCTGTTTTTGCACCACTTTGTTTTTTATATTTGACAAAACGCCGTCCTCCTGCCTGTTTGTCTGGTTGCTGCACCTTTCAGCGGGTTCCTGAAGAAGCTCCGCCTGCAGCGACTCCATCGCTCTCACTCCACCACGCCGGACCATCTCTGCTGAAATGTGACATTTAAAACAAAGTCTTTAATTAGACACGAAGCCGGCGTGGGTACTCCGGGGCAGGATGAGTCACCGGCTCTGCAAAATCATCAAAAACGCCAAAAAACGACTTTCTGTGGTGGAATGATGTCACACAGGTGACATGAAGCAAAACCGATCAAACGCTAAGTTTTAAAGGTCGACTTTAATTTAACTGAACTTTGTCTGTAAAATCTTTGCTTCTTTCACGGCGGAAACTGTCTGAGGAAAAACATGTTTTCACAGATTTACAGCTGCAGGTTGGTGTGGTAGTAGCTGAGAGTCATCCTCAACAGTCACTCTGAGGTTAGTAAACGGGGAGGGACCAGCCGACCGTGCGGCCACGATTTCAGCAGCCAGGTTTTAAAAATCAAGGCCTATTTTCACGTGCATGGCTGGTAAAATGGCCGGTCGACCAAAGTGAGACAGGTGTGGAGACACCTGCCGCCAAAGTGAGACAGGTGTGGAGACACCTGCGACTAAAGTGAGACAGGTGTGGAGACACCTGCAGCCAAAGTGAGACAGGTGTGGAGACACCTGCAACTAAAGTGAGACAGGTGTGGAGACACCTGCAGCCAAAGTGAGACAGG
>NC_051446.1:25164416-25167399 GCF_001649575.2 Kryptolebias marmoratus
GGAGACACCTGTGACTAAAGTGAGACAGGTGTGGAGACACCTGCGACTAAAGTGAGACAGGTGTGAAGACACCTGCAACTAAAGTGAGACAGGTGTGGAGACACCTGCAGCCAAAGTGAGACAGGTGTGGAGACACCTGCAGCCAAAGTGAGACAGGTGTGGAGACACCCGCAGTAACCTTTTTTGAACAGGTTCTAAACTTGAGTGGCTGAAAGCCTCACAGAGACACTGAGGACCCTCAGGAACGTTCTGAGACACGTTGGAGACTCCGTCATGGACGCCAACAAGTCACCAACAGACGCAGCCCAGCCTGGCGTCCTACAGAGGACGCTCGTTTGATTCCTTCGTGGTGAAATAATAAAACAATCCAGACTGAAAAACATCAGATGATCACGTTTAATAACCTTCAGGTTCTCATCCTGTCTGATCTTTGTTGGTTTGTTGTTCCTGAGTTTTATTATCAAACAAACAGAAACTGTAATAAATTAAAATTATAAACGTCCACCTGAAATTCTGAGTGAAACCAGTGAACTCAGAGTTCAGGAGGGGAGCAGATGGATTCTGCAGCTCAGACAGAAGATAAATGGTGTAAAAAAGACAAGAACTGAGAAAATGAGCTGAAGTTCACAGGTTGGACGAGGTTTCCTGTCCAGCTCAGGAGATATTAATGTTCCTTTCAGGTAGAACTTAAAGTTCTCCTGGAAGCCGATCAGAGGTTTAAACCCGGGAACGCTTCGAGGTGAAGTCATAGAAGAAGAGAAGAAATCCTCCAACAAACGGTAAAGATATTTTCTGCAGGACGTTCCTTCGTTCTTGTCTGCCAGAAGCTCCGCCCCTAATGAAGGGTTCCTGGAGCAGGTTCTCAAATTCCTGCTGGAGAACACAAGTTCTAACCACCAGAACCAGGACCAGGACCGTGACCCAGAACCAGGACCATGAACCAGGATCATGAACAGTTCTAACCACCAGAACCAGGACCGTAAACAGTTCTAACCACCAGAACCAGGACCATGAGCGGTTCTAACCACCATGAACCAGCACCGGGACCATAAACGGTTCTAAGCACCAGAACCAGGACCATGAGTGGTTCTAACCATCAGAACCAGGATGGTGAGCGGTTCTTAGCACCAGAACCAGGACCATGAGTGGTTCTAACCATCAGAACCAGGACGGTGAGCAGTTCTAACCATCAGAACCAGGACGGTGAGCGGTTCTTACCACCAGAACCAGGATCATGGGGCCCTGGTAGATGTAGTCGGTGTAGACTCCGGGTCTCTTCCCGAACCAGCACCTGGAACACAAACAGAAAGGTTCTGTTCAGGTTTTCTCTCCTGGATCAGATTTAGTGTAGTCAAACTTTAACAGCTCTGATTTTTCTGCAGAACAAGTCAATAAAACTTCAGACAGATGAAACCCTGAAGTCCTTCAGTTGTTAACGAGGAATAAAAACTGAAAACGTGTTTCTGCGCCGCCGGGAGAAAACTAACTCTGGGTTTTCCCGACGTTGGTAATCCCTGAGCTGAGAGCGGAACGTCAGACCCAAACAACACGACGCGTTTATGAGTTAGGGAGTAAAATAATATTAAGATTCTCGACGTCAGAACAATTCCAGACGTGTTTACTGTGGAAAGATGTCGAATTTATGTGGTCAATAATTCAACCAAGTTCCTGCCAGAGGTCTGTTCTCGTTCCGATTAATGTTCTCCAGACAAGCAGCTAAATTAAAGCTTAATGTTTAACAAATCAAATCAAAGAAGAGGAACCAGAACCAACAGAAACACATCGAGGAAAAAGACAAGGATCAGGAAACCAAAGGCAGGAGGAGACCGGAAGGGAGGAAACTAAGAAAACAAGATGTCCTTAAATAAAACCGGGAGAAACGAAGAGTCGGCGTTTAAAAAGGTCCAACACAGAAAAACTGCCTGAATGTTTAACAAGGAGACAAGAATCATTGAAGCCGTTTTTTTATTTACATTCCCCCGTAGACCGGCTCTCTGCAGCTAATGGGCAAACAAGCCGAGGCTCCATTTTGTGTCAACACGCTCACATTTGGTGAGTTTCCCTGGCAGCATGGTGGTCTGCGGGGGAAGGGGGGGAGTATTAGTTTATGGGAAAGAAAGAAAACGTTTCTTAAAAAGCAGCTGAGAGAAACGAGACCTGCAGTAATAGGTGGCGACGGCGAGCGAGCACGCCCAATTAGGAGGCGAGCTGATAAATAATGAGGAATGTTCTGCAATGCTAATGAGATTACAGCAGATAATTAACACACATTCATCTTTCTGATGGAATTCAGTTTGGCTGCCAGAGTTTCTTATCAGATAGGAAAAGATGAAAACGTACTCCTCGTTGTCGTGGTACAGCTTCCCGATGGCCCACGCCACGATGATCGGGAAGGGGATGCCTGTGGGGGGTGGGGGGGTAAAAAAGAGACAAAATGTCAGATTCTGTTCAGAACCTTTCAGGGGGTTTAAATTTATGATTTAATGATTATAAAACAACTTTAATGGGTTTAAAAACAAGAAAAAGGTTAAAGCCCAAATATATTCATACACCCCCGTTAATGCCCCCACTACTACTACACTTCTTCTTCTTCTTCTTCTTCTTCTTCTTCTTCTTCTTCTTCTTCTTCTTCTGCCACCTCCTAGAGTTCAGTTTCCTGCAGGCATCAACTTCTATTCAGTCACAAACATTCAGTCGGGTTCAGAAGCTTAATGTCAGCCTGATTCATCCAATCAGAGAGCAGCTCCGACGTTTCATCCAATCAGAGAGCAGCTCTGACGTTTCATCCAATCATCCACTCGTTCAGAACTTCCTGTCCCTCGTTAAGAACTTCCTGTCCCTCGTTCAGAACTTCCTGTCCCTCGTTAAGAACTTCCTGTCACTCGTTCTGTACTTCCTGTCGCTCGTTCAGTACTTCCTGCCTCTTGTCCAGAACTTCCTGTCCCTCGATCAGAACTTCCTGTCACTCGTTAAGAACTTCCTG
>NC_051446.1:25167499-25184795 GCF_001649575.2 Kryptolebias marmoratus
CTCGTTCAGTACTTCCTGCCACTCGTTCAGTACTTCCTGTTGCTCTCTGTGCGTCAGCGAGGTAACCGGAGGTCAGACGGAGACGCGGGGACTTTGTGCGGCAGCTGAGCAGCGTATTGTTCAGGATAAACGAGCCGTTCTGAAGCTGTCAGACCAAACGAAGTGCTGCTGGGATTAGCAGATTAGCAGATTAGGAGCATTGTGTTCGCTGAATTAGGTTTTCAACCCCTGAACGGTTTGAAGCCTCAGCATGAAGAGATGATGGCAGGGCGTTCAGAACCGCTGAAAAACAAATCTAATGACGTTTTAGGTTCCAGCCTGAAGACAGAACATGTCAGCAGGACTTTAGACAAGATTTTAAAGCATAAAAACAAAATATTTTTACCGAACACAGCTGAAGGTAAAAGGAAAGTTTTAGCGATTGTTAAGCTTGTTAGGCCACTTTGTGCTTCTGTTAATATAATTTCAGAGAGAGTAATTGCTGTTTGTCTGCTGTATTAAACATGTATAAGTCAGTAAATCGTCACATCAGTCTGGATTATCTTCACCCGGAGCGCTGCGTTTCATTCCGACACACAGACAGTCGGACGGCCACAGGTCTTGGCATGCAGCTGTGCTTAACGGCACTCAGGCAGCCATTTCTCCTGACAGGGTTTGGCAGGCGTCTGTGTTGGTCCTGGAAAAAAAGCAGGGGCTTCATATTTCAGCGTCCAGCTCCAGTCAGAGGTTTGTCAGCGCGTCATTAATTTCAGGCTTAAATGAATTATTCAAACCGTTATTTTTCCAGTGAGGAGATCATCAAACCAACAGCTTCAGGGATTCTTAGAGACAAGAACCAGGAGAACAGGTTTTTCTTCTGGACGTTCTTTAAACCACCTGAATCTTCTCAGCTGAGACTCGAGGACAAAACTGCTCTGGTTGCTGCTCCACAGGGATCAGGATCGACTGCAGCTGCAGTTTCTCCTCTGTCCCCCAAAGAACTGTGATCTGGAACCTGCTGGAACACTGGTGTCCCTGTCCACCACTGTCCCTGTCCACCACTATCCCTGTCCACTGCTGTCCCTGTCCACCACTGTCCCTGTCCACCTCTGTCCCACTCTGCTGGTGTCCCTGTCCACCAGTGTCACTGTCCACCACTGTCAAAGTCCGCCAGTGTCCCTATCCACTAGTGTCCCTGTTTACCAATGTCCCTGTCCACCAGTGTCCCTGTCCATCGGTGTCCCTGTCCATCGGTGTCCATGTCCACTGGTGTAACTGTCTATCAGTGTCCATGTCCACCTGTGTCCCTGTCCACATGTGTCATTGTCCACCAGTGACAATGATGCCAGACCTGGATGATTCATCAGAGCTGGTCTCTGATTGGATAAATCAGGCTGACATTGAGCTTCTGGAGCTCTGGACCTGAACTTGTGGGACTCTGAGGACATGGACTCAGCGTCCACACGTTCATTCACACAAAACAAACATCTGGTTGTCCTCGAGGACTTTTTTCTCGTCCAACCCCGGAGAGCAGCAGAGAAAGTGTCCTCACACCAGCCGATGCAGATGAACATCCACTTCCGCAGTTTGTCGGTGGAGTACGTGAGGACGATGGCGGTGTGAAGGTAACAACCTTCTCCAAACATCCAAAAGAAGTTGGTGGAGTGGAAATAGTTGAACGAAGCCGTGACGAGACGACACCAAATCTGACCAAAACAACACAATCAGATTATAAACGAGGCGAGTCTGTCAGAAACACTCCAGCTTGGATCCAACCTGCAGGAGCTTCAGCAGCTTCAGGAGCTTCAGAAGCTTCAGGAGCTTCAGCAGCTTCAGGAGCTTCAGCAGCTTCAGGAGCTTCAGGAGCTTCAGGAGCTTCAGGAGCTTCAGAAGCTTCAGCAGCTTCAGGAGCTTCAGGAGCTTCAGCAGCTTCAGGAGCTTCAGCAGCTTCAGGAGCTTCAGCAGCTTCAGCAGCTTCAGCAGCTTCAGAAGCTTCAGGAGCTTTAGCAGCTTCAGCAGCTTCAGGAGCTTCAGGAGCTCCAGCAGCTCGGCGGACACACGGACACTCACCACGTTACTCTCGTGGACCTCGGGGCTCATGGTGAGCTGAACGATGAACCAGGTGGCGTTCCTCAGGATGAAGGCAGCGATCAGGTTCCAGTGGATGATGTTCCTCAGACACCGGATGCTCCTGCAAGAAGAACACAGCAGGAACGTCTCAGCTGCAGACGTGTCTCCGCTCATTTCTAATGGGACAACACTGAGGACAACAGAAGACAAAGTCCAGATTATTTAACCGAGAAACCCGACTTTCCTCCGTCCGCAGAGCTAAAAGAAACAAGGTTTTCTGCAGAATCAGCTAAAACTGTGCTGTCAAGGCTAACTAAATGTAGCAAAAGGCTAAAAGGCAAGAAAAAGCTAAAAGTACTCAAAGGCCAGCTAAAAGCTAAAAGAAGCAAAAAGCTAGCTAAATAAAAATGAGACAAAACTGAAAAAAAAAAATCAAAAATGTTAGCTAAAAGCTAAAGGTATCAGGACTCAGGAACCAGGACCCAGGATCCAGGACCCAGGACCAAGGACCCAGGACTCAGGACTCAGGACCCAGGACCCAGGACTCAGGACCCAGGACCCAGGACCCAGGACTCAGGACCCAGGACCCAGGACCCAGGACCCAGGACCCAGGACCCAGGACACAGGATCCAGGACTCAGGACTCAGGACCCAGGACCCAGGACTCAGGACCCAGGACCCAGGACCCAGGACTCAGGACTCAGGACCCAGGACCCAGGACCCAGGACTCAGGACCCAGGACCCAGGACCCAGGACCCAGGACCCAGGACCCAGGACACAGGATCCAGGACTCAGGACTCAGGACCCAGGATCCAGGACCCAGGACTCAGGAATCAGGACCCAGGACTCAGGACCCAGGACTCAGTTTTCCCACCAGCACATGAATATTTACCGGAGTGTAATTTCCCATCTTTTGTCCACATCGTATGAAATAAAAATCAACGCCTGACTTCGGCTGTTTTCACTCTTGTTTGTGTCGTGTTTTCATCTTTTTTTAATGATGTAAACAAACCGACCCTGGGACACGATTACAGAATCAGCCGAAGTGCCTCAGAGCTGAACCGAAATAGAATCAGGCAGCTGAACGGGTCTGTCGTCAGCGGCTGACGGAGGGCGGCTCCTCCGCCCGCCCACCTGACTGACTGACTGACGGGTCGTAGTTCTTAGTCTGACTGCATTATCGGTGTCACTTCCACGGCTTCCTGCTGCGAGGAGCGGGCGAAGACGTCGGACTGTGAGGACGCCGGACTGTGAGGACGCCGGACTGTGAGGACGCCGGACTGTGAGGACGCCGGACTGCAACCCAGAGTCTGGAAATAAAAACTAATAAAGCCACGAGAAGTTCTGACAAATGAATCCTAAAAAGCTGCTTAAGAGACGGAAAACACGACAACAAACAGGTGGATCATTTTCCTCTAGAACGTCAACAAGGTTCTTGTTGTGCTTTTATTTTTAAAGAAGCTCTTGTACCAGAAGGGCCATCGAGGCTTTAATTAAGATGCTCAACCTCACTTCCTGTCGCTCAGAGGCTAATTAGCTCATTAGAGGGGAAAGATGGACTCCTCTTCATTTATCTGTAGAGAAAAAGATCAAAGTTTGAGTTTATGGGAGTAGGTCGTTTGGTTTCCGTCCACCAGTCTCACTGTCCACAGCTGTCCCTGTCCACCACTGTCCCTGTCCACAGCTGTCCTTGTCCACCTGTGTGCCTGCTACATCGTTTAGTTTCCGTCCACAGTAATCAGAACCGATGGGACAAAAAGACAAAAAGCTCCAGTTTTGTCTCGTTTGTCCCAGAAACTTTGGTTCTCGTCAAGCTGCCATCTGGTGAATCTGGTAATCTGGTCATCTGGTAACAGGTCCACAAGGACCAGACCTCCAGGTCCTTCTGAGGGATCCCAAGGTGTTCCCAGGACAGACCGGATCGATCTGGGTCTGCCTCAGGGTCTGAATCCCTCAGAAACCAGAACCACCTCGATGAGGAGCAGCAGCTGAGTCCGTCAGAGTCCGTCAGAGTCCGTCAGAGTCCAGCTGAGTCCAGTTGAGTCCGACTGGATCCAGCTGAGTGCAGCTGAGTCCGGCCTCCTCCTGGCTGTTTGGATCCAGGACCTCCTTCTTTCCTGACCACAGGAGAGGCTCGGAGTGAAGATGGTTCAGTAAACCCAGAACTCAGCCTCCATGACTGCAGACGAGACCCCGAGCCTTCGGTCCAGACCCCCAGGTACCTGAACTCACCACGGGTCTCTCTGGCTCTCCTCTTTCCTCTGATTCCTCTCCCTGCAGGCGGACCTGACCCGTTTGTTTGTAAGCAGTAAATATGTTTGTTTTTTGGACTCCTTTAAACAGAAATAAAAACCGACCCAGAAACTGAACCTGATTTCTTGTAAACACGTAAATGTTTTATTGTTTTTAAAAAAAACAGCGGCGGAGCCTCGAAAACGGTGTTTTTTTTTCATCACATGTAAACATCCTCCTCTCTGAATCCTCTGGCTGAACTGACGTTAATGGATTTCCACTCTGGAGCTCCTCACCGGGGACTCAAAGTGATGTACGACCTCGCCGTTAAAAGCTTACTATGCAGTACCACGGCTCTGCTGCAAACAGGCCCGTCGGATCATCAGGAGCGCCGGCTGCGGCGTTAAACCCCTAGCAGCAGCAGGATCGATGCTGTCTCCAAGTTAACGAGGGGCCGTGTGCTGATTACTAACGGGGAGCAGCAGACCTGAGTTTAATTGTCTCATTCCTGCGACGTGTCGTCGTCATTTTCACCAGATGCTTCCCGCCCGGCGGTGAGATCCTCGAAAACAAAGAGCTCAGGAAACGTGGAGCGCTGTCAGGAACGGAGTCAGAATTTTAATAACTGCGTTAAAATAAGTCTAAAACAAAGAAATCCAGCTTCTTTTCTGTCAAACGGAGCTGAATGAAGGAGGAACTCAGGAATAAATCCTGCTTAAAGCTCTATCAGGCAGAGAAGAAGCCAGATGTGAACAGATGTGTCTCCTCTGGACCAAAGAGGAGAACTGTTCTGAGGTCAGCCTGCCTCTCTGTTGGTATGGGGGTGCATTAGTCCAGGTTTTAGAGCAACATCTGCTCCCATCCAGGACTGTTGAACAGACAACCTCAGGTCCAGATGTTTACAGATGCTGCACAGAGGAGAACATCTGGAACATCTTTAGAGAGACAAGTTGCTGCCATCAGATTCTAAATAAACTGATTTTTCCCTAAAATGGTTCAGTTTCTAAGCTGAAACATTCGATGTTTCCTCAGTTTGTTAGTAAATAACGGGTTAATGAGATTTACAGATGACATTAAACGCAGCGCTGTAGATCTGGACGCCTTGGATCAGCTGCAGGGCGACTACAGGAGCTGAAGTGAACAGAACAGGAAAGGTTCTGAAACGTTCATCCTGAAGTTTCCTTACTTTGTAAATAAAGTTAACGTTAGATGAAACGATGATCAATCAGGTGAAGATGTTTCAGCAAACGGTGCTTTAAACTGGAGCTCAGAGGAGAACCCATCATTAATTTAAAGCTGACATCATTATCCCTGAGCAGATCTTCATCCCGTTTCCTCTCAGAGCCGCTGAACTTCTCTCGGTTTAATTAGTCTGAACCGTTTTGTCAGCACAAATCCCTGTAAGAGTTCAAATAAATCCCTGCTGGAGTCCCGTCCAAAGTTTAAGATGTTTCAGGTTTCCTGTGTCGAAGGACACAAACAGCAAATAAAAAAAGTCTTTCTTTCAGAAAAAGGTGAAGCTGAATAAAGAAGCAGCAGCAGGTGATAAAAAAGGTCTAATAATAAAGGTGTTTAATAATCCAAACCTTTCATTTTCTTCAGCTCTCAGATATTAAAGGAACCACCTGCAGGCAGTTCGAGTCGTTCTCACCCGCAGGCAGCAGAACTTCTCAGTCGGGTCACCACAGAACATCCAATCAGGGAAAGGAAAAAAGAATTTAAACCAACAAACTGACCAATCAGAACCTGACCTCGTCTCTGATCCATACAGAGACCCATAAACCTCCACTAAGATCTGATTAAATGTCCCTCAGGCAGTCCCACCTGGACCATCGAGGTTCTGCTGGGTTCTGCTGGGTTCTGGCAGGGTCCAGAAGCTTAATGTGAGCCTGGTTTGTCCAATCAGAGACCAGTTCTGATGGTTTGTCCAATCAGAAATAACAATAAACCAGAGCTTTAGGAACATCTGGTCCAGCTGCTGATTTATGGAGACTCTGGAGGTAGTCCTCCATTACCACAGCATGATGCTACCACCACCATGCCAGGCAGTTGGGTCAGTGTTCTGAGACCTGAAAGCTTCACCTTGTCCCCTCCAAACGTCCTTCTTGTCTTTGTGTCCAATCAGCTCACCAAACCTGTCTCCAGGGGACATCCGTCCTGTCCATGTGGACAGTCTGGGGGGTGTGGCTTTTGGAGGCGGAGCTTCTTTTTTTGAGTCTCGGTGGTTCGGTTCCACCTGAAGGGGACAGTTTGGGTTTCCTTCCAACCCAAAATGGTGACCCAGCGTTTGTCCGGTCTGATGATGTGGAGTTGGTGAGTGGCGCCAAACAAGCCGCGTCATGGCGACCAACAGGAAGTTAACAAACCGCGTCATGGCGACCAACAGGAAGTTGGTCGAGTGAAGGCAGCAGATTCAGGTGAGTGTGAGTCTGTACGCTGATCGTTTCCTGTCTGTGGAAATAAACTGATGTTTATAAAACACCGAAGCTTCGGGTCAAAGAAACAATTAAAAGCTCAGGATTGTTGAATCTCATGCCTCTGATGAGCAGACGTGAACGATTCCAGGTCTTTTCAGGACTGGTCTCCTCCTCACAGCTTCTGGATTTATTACAGACGTTTAAACCTCCAAACTGTGAACTGATGACTATAATTTGGCCGGTGAGTGTTCAGACGAGGGGAGGGAAGAATGCAGATCACCTCAACCATTTTTCTTTGAGTGGTTTCTCAGAAAGCTTTTTTTTTTTTGTCCTGATGAACCTGAAGTGTTGTTATAAAATCCAGGTTCCTCCCCGCTCAGAGAAAACCATGAAACGGTCGTTTGGAGCTGGATTTCACACAGAAACCTGTCACAGGCGAACAATTCTCCAGCTGCCATTTCAGATGACATGTACCTCTCCTCCTCCTCCTCCTCCTCGTTCCACCACACTGCTCCCTCCATCACGCCGCCAAGTGACAGCTTTCCCTTAACTGCCTCTCCATTTCATTACAAAGTCAGGAAGGTGAGTAATAAACGCTGGCTACTCCTCCGAACTGAAGCCGTTTTCAGCTCGTCCTCTTCCTGAGGTTTCTGTTTGCCCTTTCACGCTTTTCTCGCCCCCCCGGTGGTGTTTCTGCGATCGATAACGGCCCCGGCTGCTGAAGGTGCTAAGACCTTTCTCTCATTAACGTGCAGCTAATTTCAGCCTGTCAGAGGAACGTGTGGGGGCGGGGCTTATTCCCTTCTGAGGGGAAACGTGTCCCAGATTCTTTTCTTTCGTTTTATTATCCGAGGCGTCTAAAGGCCTTTACATCTGCGGGGTTGAGATAGAGACGGTTTCATCCCATGACCAAAAGGTTTTGGAATAAGAACGAGAGATGCTTTGAACCTCACATCAGGATTACCACGGGGGGGACGGGGAGACAGGGGGGACAGGGGGGAACAGGGGGGTACGATGCGGCTCTTACCTCAAACACAGGAAGAGGAAGAAGGCTACGAGCAGCGCCACCATGGAGATGCAGTGACCCAGGAAGTTTATGATGACAGCGATCTGGTAGTGCATCTTCCCCTTTTTCTGCAGGAAGGAGAAGAAGAGACAGATGAAACCTTTGGGTGTCTCTGATTGGCGGAAACGTCCCTCTGAGGACAGGGGACGGACGGGGGACGGGAGAGGACACCGATGAGGAGTGAAATCCTCTATGAGCAGGAAATCTTCTGCAAACAAACTTCTGATAAAACAGAAACAGACTTTATTTTGGACACTTTTAAGCAACTTTGTGTCTCAACCAGAGAGGTTCTGTTTGAGATATTTTGCTAACAGACAGACACATAAACACAAACTACATGATCACCCGCCTTTCGTTGGGTCTGGCAACAAAAAGATCCTTAAATAAAGAAACACGAGAGCAGAAAACTCCAGCTGATCTGTTTTTATCTCTTTGTTCTGCAGAAAGTTGTTTTTATAAATGTGTTAAATTTAATTTATTGTGTTTCTGAAGTGTTTTTTATTTTCTGGTTTAATGTTTTTCAGAGAGATGAATCCATGGTTGAGTTTTAAAAACTGCCTTTTTTTTTGTTTTCTGAAATGTTTTCATTTCTGTCATTGATGCTTTTTATAAAATATTATTTTCTGCCTGTTTTACGTCTCAGAGTTATAAGCAGTTTATGTCCTCAGATCTTTGACTTCCTGTCTCTTTCTGTGTATTTATGGGAACTCTTGTTGTTGTTTACACCCTGAGCTCGGTGTGGTAGTAGCTGAGAGTCATCTCTAACTCACTCTGAGCCTGGAGGCGGCGGGCGACATGAAGACCAGCTCCTTCGCGTTGAGTCATCACTAATCTGAAACTGATCCTCCCGATCCGAGAACAGATTTCAGATCAGAGGCGGATCGAGGTTCCAGCAGCAGAACCTCAGGAGGCTCAGCAGACGAGCTGAAAGTCACGTCTTCCTGTAAATTACCGGCTGTAATCTGTTACATAACCCTCCGGTGTCTGCGCTGAGATTAAACCTGGTTAATCCGCCCCCCGCCCCACTCTGAGACACATCAGCAGCTCAGAGGACAACATGTCCAAAGCGCCGGCTGATTACCGCCCAGGGTCCAACAGAACCATGGTTCTTGTTCAGAGTCCAAACAGAAGCAGATTCATCGGTTCCACCGGACCTCAGAGGAGATGAAAGGAGCAGAACTCTGAACACTGAGAGACGAATCTGAGATAAACAGATTCATTTAAACTTCACTGTGAGGCCAACACCCCGTTCCTTCAGGATAAATCCTATAGTTAGGGTTAGGTTTCCTGTACGATCCTTTAGTTCTGCTGCTGGAGGACAAACTGTCTCTGCTGCTGTCTTTACTCGCTCATGACGTGTTTTCCTTTGTCTTCCTTACCTTAGAAACTACACCTGAACCATAGAAACTACACCTGAACCGTAGAAACTACACCAGCACCGTAGAAACTACACCAGAACCATAGAAACTACACCAGAACCGTAGAAACTACACCAGCACCGTAGAAACTACACCTGAACCATAGAAACTACACCTGAACCGTAGAAACTACACCTGAACCGTAGAAACTACACCTGAACTATAGAAACCCTTTATCCGCCCGGTCCGACCCGGTCCGACTTGGCGCGGGTTCAGAAGCTTTCCATTGGCTGATCCTTCCATCTCGGTTCTGACCTTCAGGTGATCTGATTGGTCAGAGAGCTGGGCGGCAGCAACTGCTTCATGTCCGGCATTTTCTGCAGCGTGAACCTCGACTCACTCTAACCTGTGACTGACCGACCGAGCACCAGGAGAACCCGGAGAACCCAGAGAACCAGGAGAACCCTGAGAACCAGGAGAACCCGGACAACCAGGAGCTCCATTCTTCACTGTCGCCAAAACCTGACATCAGAGGAGCGGCGAGCAGCCGGGCTGTTTGGAGAATCAGAGAGCGTGGACTCAAGTCAGGGCGAGGCGAGATGTGGGCTGGAACCAGATCCAGACCAGAGTCCAGACCGGATCCAGACTCTGAGATTTGCTGAACGGTTCCAGTTAAATGTGGAAAATGAGCATTTATGTGTGAAGAGCTGCTTTGATGTTTGACAGATTTTAGACTAAACTGCTTCTAAAAACGTCCACATCAGCCGAAGGTTTCAGGACGATCCAGACAAAAATAAACCAGGAACGTCCTCAGAAACTGAAGGTTCTGTCCAGAAGACGGGCAGCTGGGAGGACTGACAGGGATCTGGCAGAGACAGGAAGGACGGCGAGGGGACGGGGGACGGGAGGACGGCGGATCTGAGGCGTTCATCAAACCAAAGACAAGAAGCTGGCAGCGAAACGAAACGGAAAAAAACTTCAGTTTGACTTTAAAAACATCACGAAGTTCAGAGAAATAAAAACAAACGAGTTTGTTTCCCGCCTGGATTATCAGGATTACAGTAAATTTGTTTCTTTTTAAGGAGAACCTGAGAACAAATGAGAACTTTTCCACTAAAAACAGAACCCAGATTCTGTTACTCGACCCAAAAAGTCCGGATATAAATCAACCCAAACAGGAGGATTTCAGCAGAGAACTGGGTCAGGCCTGAGAGACGAGGACACGTGGACACGGGGATGATATAAGACCGTCTCCTCTGTGGGTCAGAACCGGACCTGTGTGGACCGGACGGAACCTCAGATGATTTATTTCACAGAGAAGCCGAAGTGTTTTTAAAGGTCAGACGCTTTTCCTCCACCTTCGGTCGGAATCGATCGGCCGTCAGGAGAAAACAGCAGCTGAAGGATCTCAGGCGGGTTCTCCGTCAATGTTTCTGCAGCTCAGATCTGAGAGACAAGTTCAGCAAGAGGACGCCAAAGGTCACCGCGATCCGTTCCGGAACGGGCCGAAGGTTCTGATGGAGGTTCTCTGAGCGGCGAGAAGAGAAACTAAGAACGTTCTAAAAGAAAATCTGGAAAAAGGAGCAATTTATAAAACTGAATGTTGACGGTAAAACTAGAATAACTCTAAAATAAAACTCTACCGAGACCCGGATCAGGATCTGGATCAGAATCTGGATCAGAATCTGGATCATTTCATCTAAACCTGTTCTTCAGTTTTTATCTGATGAGACAAACAAACCAGGGGGAACTGAAGGCTCACCTGAAGGAGACAAGTGACCTGTGACCTTTGACCCCATGACCTTGAAATCAATGGTGATCACCCTTTTACCTAAGAGGTGTCAAACTGTCGAGTTAAACTTTAACTTTTTGAGAATTTTTGTTCACAGACAGATGGACAGACAGACAGATAGAAGGACAGACAGACAGACAAAAGGACAGAAGGACAGACAGGTAAATATCTGAACAGCTACGACTCCTCTTTTTGTCTCTGACGATATTTTTGACCCTTTTTTAAACATATCAGGGCCTGAATGACGTTAGTTTGGCTTTTCACAGACGCGAGGGAGGAGATGACAGAGGAGCGTTAATAAAGCTGCTTCAACAATGAACCCATTCTTCTGACCGATGCCGCTCCTCGAGACGTTTGGAGCCACTGAAGTCCGACGGATCCCTGCTCAGATTGAAGCCTCGACCGGCCCCTGCTGAGGGGCTCCCAGGACAACGTTCTCTGCCTCAGACCGGCGAGCCGAGAGCGGCGCTCGTTAACGGACGGGCAGTCGAGATCCCGGACCACGACCCGGAGGCTTCGACCTCCGTGGACGCTCGTGCTTCTAGTTTAGCCATTAACTCTGTCTGTCTGTTAGCAAAACATCTCCTGAACCACTGGATGGATGTCTACAGCTGATCAAGATGGCTGTCACATCTGCTGAGGTAAAACTTGGCGTGGTAGCAGCTGAGAGGCCTTTCCAGCAGATCTGATGACGTCTGCGAGGATCTGAGTTATTTTTAGTTTTTGGGTTTATTGTTTCAGGTTCTTGTGGAGTTTTTGCTCCCGGTCTTATTCTCTCTCTCTCCCTCAGTAGTTCCTGTGTCACTCACACCTGTCTCTTGTTTATAATCAGCCACCTGTGTCCACTTACAGACTTCCCTCTGTTCGTCTTCCAGGTTTGACCTAAACGATCGTAGCTCTGTTTGAGCTCTGACGCAGAAAACTTTCAGACTCTTTCATCCAGCTGCTCCCTTCACACCTGCTTCATTAATCAATCAGCACACCTGTTCTTAGTTACGTCCTGCTGCCTCGTTAGTTTCCTGCTCTGCGCTCCTCCCCTTCAGCCTCCTGCAGCTCCGTCTTTTGTTCGGCTGGATTTTCTGCCACAGAAGCGCCTTTGTTTTCAGATAATCTAATGAAGTCCTCTCTTTTCCCTTCGGCCTGGAGGTCTGATTCTGGTTCCTCCCCGCACGCAAACCTGACACTTCTCCGTAAAGTGACGGCCGCCAGCTCCTCTCCGGGGGGGAATTTCTCAGCTCCTGCTGAGGAACGCCGAGGAGCACCGATAAAAACTGAGCTTCAGAGCAGATTCCTGACTCATCTGGTTTCTCTTAATGACACAGAACTTCTGCTCAGATGATTTCTCTCCTGTCTGGAAACTGCAGATCTCCAAAAAGCAACAATCCTTTTTGCAGTTCCAGCATATTTTGGCTCGTGTTCAGCTGGAGGACTTGACAAGAGGCCTAAACAGTAAAAAAAATCAACCTGAAGGAAGATTTAAAGGCTGTATAAATTTAAATTTTACAACAGATGGAATCCCATTAATACATGTTATTGTAGGCTTTATAGATGCAATAAATTTGTCAAACATTGCCTGTTTGCTTCAAAGAGAAAGCTGCTTCTACATCCCTGACATGAAACTGATATCTTAATGTGATTATCTTAGCAGAGAGCTGAAAGAATCACACAGTCGGAGGTGTGGGTTAATAAAACCGTTAATGTGACAGCTAAAACTACTCATTTGAAACCAAAATATTTAAATGACACAAAAAGCCTCAAAACTGGATGTGAAAAAGGAAGCTCCTCAGGCGCTAAAGCTAATAGGCAGCTATGCTAACAGGTTTTACTGCGCTAAAGCTAACAAAGGAGCAAATAAAATAATCAGTTAATAAATATGTTAATACTACAACAGCTAATTGTAAATAAAACATTTATAAATGACATTATTAAAAAGCACAAAGCCTCAAAATTTGAAACTGTGTAAATAAGAAGCTCTACAGGCGCTAAAGATAAGAAGCAGCTAGGCTAACAGGTTTTAAAGCCAATAAAGGACCAAAATTAATATTCAGAAAAATCCGATGTGTGGGTTAACAAGACTGTTAATATGATTGTTATAAAGGCTAATTTTAAATTTAAAAAAAAATTTAACAGAAAAGCTTTGGTGCTAAAGCTAAGAGGCAGCTAGGCTAACAGGTTATACTGCGCTAAAACTAACAAAGGAGCAAAGAAATAAAATAATTAAAAGTGTGGGTTAATAAAACTGTCTAAAACTGCTATTTTTAATTAAAAACTATATATAAATGACACATTATTCAAAAGCAGACACCTAAAATTGAAAATTTGGTGTGAATAAGAAGCTATACTGGTGCTAAAGCTAAGCTAAGCTAAGCTAAGCTGCCAACTTGCTAAAAGCAGCTGAACAATTAGCTATTCTCCTAACTTTCTCCATTACAACTTCTTTCTTATTGTTGTATAAATTACACTTTTTCAACCAAGATTATTAAATAAACTGTGGAGAAATAAATAAATAAACAGATCAGAGCTAGCATAAACCTGTCAGTTAAATCTGAAGTATTTATTTTAAATGTTAATATGAGTATCAGTAGTTCATAAGATATTCTGCTAACAGACAGAACATGCAATCGTTTTTATGGCAGACGGTGATAAAATTGTTTTGTTTTTTTCTGTTTAATAACTTGTTTAGATGTGTAGCTAAATATTAAAAAATGACTAAATTCAGCAACACAAAAAAAATCATCTTTTTAAAGCTTGTTACGCAAACAAAAACCAAATGCATCATAATCCTTCCTAATCTGTAACAAGAACTGTATTTGCTGTTGTTGGAGTGGCCGGCTGTTCCAGAAACATTAAAAACCAGAATAAACGTTTGTCTTTTAGGCTGATTAATATTTCTGAGCTAAAGATAACAGATTTATGTTGTTTTCTTGTAGGATTTATGGCAGCATCTATCTTTTTGGTGCGTGACAATGATTTAAATTGTGTTTCTAAGAACAATAGAATAATAAATAACCATAAAATACATTATTTATGGAGGTTTGATATTTGGTGACAACAGATGGTCCTTTCAAAGAAAACAAAAAACATGTTTGTGTCGCGTAATTCTCTCCTTTCCATCCGACACCGGAGGCCTGATCTGGGTCAGGGTGTTCAGCCTGCAGCTCGGTCCTAATTAAAACCATCATCATCATCATCATCACAATGCACCGTCTAGGTGGAGGCAGGAAACAGCAGCGTGTGATTGGATCAGATCTGGAGCACAGCCGGATCAGAACCCGTCCCCCGGGAACATCCAGGTGACGGGAAATCCTCCCGCTGAGCCCATTTTATGGAGAACCGCCGTCCAGCCAGCATGACTCTCAGCTACTACCACACCAAACTGCAGCCCAGAGTTCAGGTCAGCTAGCTGTGGCGGCCATCTTGAACTGTGTTGTCTCCGTCTGTTAGAAAAATATCTCATGAACCAACGGTCGGATTTGAATGAAACTGTCAGAACTGACCTCCGGATGCACGCCAACAACTCATTACCAATTGGACCCAAGCCAGTTCAAGATGGCCGCCACAGCTAGCTGACCTGAGCCATCAGACCAACAGCTGTAACTAAACGTAGAAAACCAGGAGAGAAAAGAAAAACTTGTTAAACTCGCTGCTTAATTTAGCTAATCTAAGCTTCTAATTTTAACGTTCAGCTATATTGTTGCTAATTTTAGCTACTAGCTATTTTTTTAGCTTATTTTAGCTTTTACCTACTGTTTCTCAATATAAGCGTCAATATAATTTGTTTTGCTAGTTTTAGCTTTTAGCTACCATTCTGCTTCTTTTAGCTTCTAGTTACAGTTTTGCTAATTTTAGCTAATGTTTGCTAATAATAAATGCATCTGTTTCACTAAATTTAGCTTTTAGCTGCATTTTTACTGGTTGTAGTTTTGCCTGTTTTAGCTGCTGCTAATTTTAGCTTTTAGCTGTATGGTTTAAGTCTAACGGCAGTTTCAGCTTTTTTAGTTTTTTCTTTTCTCTCCTGGTTTTCTACGTTTAGTTGTCTCAGGTCAGCTAGCTGTGGCGGCCATCTTGAACTGGCCTGGCTCCAATAAGTAATGAGTTGTAGGCGTGCATCCGGAGGTCAGTTCAGTCCAGTGGTTCATGAGATATTTTGCTAACAGACGCAGACAAGTACATGATCGCCCACCTTTTTATGGCAGCAGGTAAATTCTGGACCATTCCTCTACAACCTCAACATTCAGAAAACAGAAGCAGATTCCTTTCAGAGACCCTGGATCTGCAGCAGGTTTGAATCCATCTTTACTCTAAATCCTCCTGCTCCACTCTGTTGTTGTTCAATCAGGGGAGTGGGGCACAATCAGAGCACCTCTTACCTCCTCTCGAAGTATCTCCTTGCACATGGAGTAGTTCCCCTTCGGCGCCCACGTCCCGTTGGCGAGACATTTTCTGTAGACGTTATCTGCACAGAGAACAAGGAGCGGGACGTTATTTACACAAGATGGAGGACGTCTTCCAGCTGCTGTCCTGCTGGACCATCCGAGTGTGCGTCCTGTGACCGAAACACTGCAGCTCATAAACCCGTCTGAATTCAATCAGACGTCGATCAGTAACTGATTAACTTTCAAAGGTCATCCTGATTAAAGATGGCCGCCACAGCCAGCTGACATTAAAACACAAAAGCTGTTTCAAATCTGCTTCAGCATACCTGCTTTGTTGTTGTTTTCTTAAGCTACTTTTAGCTTTTAGATATAAATTTAACTACTTTTAGCTTGTAGCTTTTTGCTTCAGTTTAGCTAATATTACCTTTAAAATGTCTTTTGCTACTTTAGAGCTAATATTTAGCTAATGTAGGCATCTATTTTACTCATTTTAGCTTCTGTGTTGCAAATTCTAGGATTTAGCTATAATGTTGCTAATTTTAGCTACTAGTTTTTTGTTAATTTTAGCTTTTAGCTACTGTTTTCCAAATATAAGCTTGTATATTTTGTTTTGGTAGTCTTAACTTTTAGCTACCATTCTGCTTAATGTAGCTTTTAGCTACTGTTTTGCTAATTTTACTTTTAGCTGCATTTTTCCTGGTTTTTGATTTTGGTTTTGCCAGTTTTAGCTGCAGCTTTGCTACTTTTAGCTTCTGCTCTGCTCGGTTTAGGAGGTTTTTTTCCAGCAGTAAAACAGAAATCAGACAAGAGGATCGGCGGCCATTTTGTTTTTTGGAGGACTTCCTGACCTGCGGCTGACGGCGATGAAGACGAGCCGAAACGAATCAAACGGTAAAAACAGTGAGTGACATCATCCGAGTGTGTTGGGGTGACTCTCAGCTACTACCACACCAGTTTAGTTTTGTGTTTAGCTGTGGCGGCCATCTTGAATCCGGTCTCCTGGTTCAGACAAACAGAACGTTACATTATCGCCCTCCGTTCGTGACAGCGGCTGGAAAGAACCCGGTCCTCCTCAGACACGAACCGGACCTTCCTGCAGGTTCTGACGGGCCTGCGGCTCAGCTGAGGGACAGTTCTGACCCTGATCCTGTGCCGGGTCGTCTCACATCCCCGGCTCCGGTGACAGCCGGACCTTTTCTCTGAGAGTTTAAAGTCTGCGGAGCAACAGGAGCAGAAACTGACGCTGCTGGGTTCGCCTTCGGCTGCTGACGGCTGTTTTCAGACGTTTCATCAAACTGGAAAAATAAATCTGCATAAAGCCCATAATCGCCACCTTTAATTCGAGCCACATTTCCATGAGAACACGACTTTCCTCGGGCTGCTGCTCACACTTAATGCTAATTTATTGTCGTCGAGGCAATAAAGTCACTTTAAGTCCCGAATAAATAAAACAAACAGCTAAAAACAAGCAAACAATGACGAAGCGTTTGGTTTTAAATGCTGCAGCTTTTAAACACACGTGTAATAACACGAGTAAGAAGGTCATAAAGGTGAAGGTAATTAGGATCTGTTTCATTCGCTGCTTAAACCAGAACAGAAGGAGGATTTCTGAGATGTATAAAAGTTACAGAAACCAAACCAAAAACGATTAAAACGGCTCAAAGTTTGTGATAAAAAAACAGGAAACCAGCAGCAGAAACGCTGAGTCAGCGTTCCGAGGCTAATCCCTGATGTTTTTTATAAAACTGCCTCATTTTATTGAATTTACAGCTTCGCTCTCAGTGAAGGGAATAAATCTCAGTTTCTGGTCGGCGTTCCGGCAGATTTTTCCTCCATTAGCATTCCTGTCAGGGCGCACGCCGCCGGCAGCATCGTAAAGCCGGGGGTCACGAGCTGCAGGTCCCTAAAACAACGGGAGGGTTTCTGTCAGCAGATCTGATGGAGGAGAAACGCTCCTCCTCTTAATGGAATTCAGCCTGATTAACAAACACAATCACAGGGGGGAGG
>NC_051446.1:25186761-25188315 GCF_001649575.2 Kryptolebias marmoratus
GCACTTGTGGGCAGGGACACTGGTGGACAGGGACACTGGTGGACAGGGACATTGGTGGACAGGGACACTGGTGGACATGGACACTGGTGGACATGGACACTTGTGGAAATGGACACTGGTGGACAGGGACATTGGTGGACAGGGACATTGGTGGACATGGACACTGGTGGACATGGACACTGGTGGACATGGACACTGGTGGAAATGGACACTGGTGGACAGGGACATTGGTGGACAGGGACACTGGTGGACATGGACACTGGTGGACATGGGCACTTGTGGACATGGACACTGGTGGACAGGGACACTGGTGGACATGGACACTGGTGGACATGGACACTGGTGGACAGGGACATTGGTGGACAGGGACATTGGTGGACATGGACACTTGTGGACATGGACACTGGTGGATATGGACACTTGTGGACAGGGACACCGGTGTTTCAGCAGGTCTGAGTCCCGGTGATTCCTGCAGACCTGAACCAGTTTTCTGGGGACAGATTGTCCTCTTCACGGACTCAGATGATAAATTCAAACTTCATCCTGAAACAAACCGGTTCCAGTCGAAGCCACCGGACCTCGGTGAGGATCAGAACGTCAGCAGAGTTCCACTCAGAGTTCTGATGGAACAAAGAGATCAGAAACAAACCAAGGTTTCAAACTTCAGCTTCTGTCAGAAAAAAGAAAAACGTTTTGTATTTAACGTCCTTGATGATCAGGAGGTGTTTCAGAAACAGGTTTAAAGAAAAACAACTGAAGGATCTTTTTTTTCATTCCTGACGTTTAAACACAAAATAAAAGCTTTTTGGTTGTTTTTACTCAAACATGACGGAGCTGAAAGTTCAGCAGGAAAAACCTTTAATTCAGGTTTTTATTTCTCAAACTGCTTCTCCAAACAGAACTCAAACAGGTCAAAGGTCACCGCCTGAATCCTCTGAACCTGACTCTCAGCTACTACCACAACAAACATGGCTGCCTTAACTGAGGACATTTTCTGTCCTCTGGTCCCAAAGATCAATTAAACTTTAAAGATTTCTGTAGAGGAGCTCTGATTGGTTAAAGGTTTGTTAGAAATGAAGCTTTAAATCAGAACAGAATAAAGAAAAACAGATTTTAACAGATTATTTTCTGAAATCAAAGTGTTTTAGATTCTTTGTCCTCCATTAACCTTAAATCCTGTTTATCGTTTCAACCCTAAAACCTCTGAGACGTTCTTAACTTCCTGTAAAACGTTTTTATTTAATCGGCTCCAAATGTTCAGAAGGAAAACAAAGATTTGAAAAACTTCCACTGAATTTTAAAGACGAAGCAGAGCGTGAAGCAAAGAGCCATAAAACCAGTGGAGCTCTGAGTCCATCCAGCAGGAATGTCTTTCTGTCTCAATATGAGGCCCAAACAACAAACAAACAAACAAACAAACAACCAACAAACCAACAGATGCTACCAAAACAGAACCTTCTTTGCAAAGGTAAAGGTGACATTTATCAGCTTATCCATTTTCCCTGGTTCTCCGAGCTCCTCCCGTTCCTCCCCCCGCTCCTCCCCCCGCTCCTC
>NC_051446.1:25188415-25189940 GCF_001649575.2 Kryptolebias marmoratus
CACATCTGGACCAGGGCTCTAATTAAAACCAGCATCGGCGGAGAAGAGAAGGACGTTATCGGCGCTAATTGAGGAGCTTCTCGCCGACTGAGGGGCGAACCGGGTCGAGCTGTTTACGCCACAAACAACCAATCAGACGAAGCGAAGAGATTATCATCAGAAACAACCGGAGGAGGCGGAAAAACGTCCAATCAGAGCGAGACGCTTCAAACAAAACCGGACTGAAGAAAGTTCTGTTAAAAGGATCAGAAAGTTTAACAAGTTTTAACTATTAGGAGGGACAGACCTCCTGTCCTCCTGTCTCTCTGTCCTCCTTCTGTCTGTCTGTCTCTCTGCCTGTCCTCCTGTCTCTCTGTCCTCCTGTCTGTCTGTCTCTCTGTCCTCCTTCTGTCTGTAGGTAGGTAGGTACATTTATTTATATAGCACTTTTCAGCACGAGGCGACTCAAAGTGCGACTCAAAGTCTGTCTGTCTCTCTGCCTGTCCTCCTGTCTCTCTGTCCTCCTGTCTGTCTGTCTCTTTTACAGGAAACAATGGATAAGATTCTGATGCTGATAAGGTCAAAGGTCAAGGTCACAGGTGATCCTGGGCTCTCACAGCACAGCTGGACCCCTCATGGGTGAAGAATGATGCCTATTGATTTCAAGGTCACAGGGTCAAAGGTCAAGGTCACAGGTTCTGTTCCCAGTCGAGTCCGTTGGTTTGTTTCTCTGATCAGTAAAAACTGAAGAGCAGATTTGGACGAAACGTTTAGGAAATGTTGGATTAAATCCAGATTCTGATCCAGATTCTGATCCGGTTCACACTGGTCTTTAATCCCAGTCTGAGACCGGGACAGGGGTCCACTGTCCTCTGAACGACAGCTGGAACTGAGCTAAAAGCAGCAGAAGACGAGCTGAAAGCTAATTAGAAGCTAAAAGGAATAAAAGTCTGATTCTCAGTTAGCTGTGGCGGCCATCTTGAATGTAATCAGACTCATGCAGACTTTTTCAGCTGATGAGCTCCTTCAGCTGAAAGCTGGACTGCTGTCCTTGTTAGCGAGCAGGATGGTGAGACGGGGGTCCCCGCTGACCGCCACCACTCCTCTAAATAAAGCCCCCCCCCCGCTCCGTCCTGATTGGCCCGTGCTCAGACCGCCCACCGCTGCTCGGCGACACAAACACTTTGAGGCGGACCAGCCTCCCTCTGGGGGGGCGGGGATCCAGGCTGGTGTCAGACCTTCTAAGGGGGGCGGGGGCACTGCGGCACCGAGCGGCGCGCAGCGCCACGGGCATCTGTCACATCTGAGCAGTCTGGACAGCGTCCCCCCACCCCCTGGACGTCCCCCCCTGCATATGTTTGACAACAAGCTGCTAATGGACCGAAGGACAAGCGGCTAACGGTTAGCATCTGCTGACAGCTTCTGTGAGCTTTCTGTGGACTGGGACACTGGTGGACAGGGACACCGGTGGACAGGGACACTGGTGGACAGGGACATTGGTGGACAGGGACACTGGTGGACAGGGACACTGGTGGACATGGACACT
>NC_051446.1:25190250-25197223 GCF_001649575.2 Kryptolebias marmoratus
GCACTTGTGGGCAGGGACACTGGTGGACAGGGACACTGGTGGACAGGGACATTGGTGGACAGGGACACTGGTGGACATGGACACTGGTGGACATGGACACTTGTGGAAATGGACACTGGTGGACAGGGACATTGGTGGACAGGGACATTGGTGGACATGGACACTGGTGGACATGGACACTGGTGGACATGGACACTGGTGGAAATGGACACTGGTGGACAGGGACATTGGTGGACAGGGACACTGGTGGACATGGACACTGGTGGACATGGGCACTTGTGGACATGGACACTGGTGGACAGGGACACTGGTGGACATGGACACTGGTGGACATGGACACTGGTGGACAGGGACATTGGTGGACAGGGACATTGGTGGACATGGACACTTGTGGACATGGACACTGGTGGATATGGACACTTGTGGACAGGGACACCGGTGTTTCAGCAGGTCTGAGTCCCGGTGATTCCTGCAGACCTGAACCAGTTTTCTGGGGACAGATTGTCCTCTTCACGGACTCAGATGATAAATTCAAACTTCATCCTGAAACAAACCGGTTCCAGTCGAAGCCACCGGACCTCGGTGAGGATCAGAACGTCAGCAGAGTTCCACTCAGAGTTCTGATGGAACAAAGAGATCAGAAACAAACCAAGGTTTCAAACTTCAGCTTCTGTCAGAAAAAAGAAAAACGTTTTGTATTTAACGTCCTTGATGATCAGGAGGTGTTTCAGAAACAGGTTTAAAGAAAAACAACTGAAGGATCTTTTTTTTCATTCCTGACGTTTAAACACAAAATAAAAGCTTTTTGGTTGTTTTTACTCAAACATGACGGAGCTGAAAGTTCAGCAGGAAAAACCTTTAATTCAGGTTTTTATTTCTCAAACTGCTTCTCCAAACAGAACTCAAACAGGTCAAAGGTCACCGCCTGAATCCTCTGAACCTGACTCTCAGCTACTACCACAACAAACATGGCTGCCTTAACTGAGGACATTTTCTGTCCTCTGGTCCCAAAGATCAATTAAACTTTAAAGATTTCTGTAGAGGAGCTCTGATTGGTTAAAGGTTTGTTAGAAATGAAGCTTTAAATCAGAACAGAATAAAGAAAAACAGATTTTAACAGATTATTTTCTGAAATCAAAGTGTTTTAGATTCTTTGTCCTCCATTAACCTTAAATCCTGTTTATCGTTTCAACCCTAAAACCTCTGAGACGTTCTTAACTTCCTGTAAAACGTTTTTATTTAATCGGCTCCAAATGTTCAGAAGGAAAACAAAGATTTGAAAAACTTCCACTGAATTTTAAAGACGAAGCAGAGCGTGAAGCAAAGAGCCATAAAACCAGTGGAGCTCTGAGTCCATCCAGCAGGAATGTCTTTCTGTCTCAATATGAGGCCCAAACAACAAACAAACAAACAAACAAACAACCAACAAACCAACAGATGCTACCAAAACAGAACCTTCTTTGCAAAGGTAAAGGTGACATTTATCAGCTTATCCATTTTCCCTGGTTCTCCGAGCTCCTCCCGTTCCTCCCCCCGCTCCTCCCCCCGCTCCTCCCCCCGTTCCTCCCCCTGCTCCCTGGTTCGGACCTCAGGTGTGGAAAGTGAAATGGAAGAAGAACAAGAAGTAAAGTTTGAAGGAAACAACTGAGCGAGCAGCAGAACTCCGTCTCTGCATGAAACCTCAAACAATAAAACTCAAGTCGGACTAAATCCAAACTATCCCCAGATAATTGTGGTTAATTAACATTTAGTCTAAAGTCTCATAAAAGCTTTGCTACAAAAATAAATGTTTGTTTGACCAAATAATAAGACAGCATGACCTCAGTGGAAGCTCTAATGTTAGATCAGGAAACAAAAAACAGATAAAACTGATTATTTTTATCAAAAAAACAGCAAGTTTCTCATGAAACAGCAGCTCAGAGTTCAGTCAGGAGGACGTCTCAGCGAGGCTTTAAAACCGCCGCAGTTTTCCTTCTGTTTCCGGTAAAAAGCTGCAAAAAACTGCTAAACATCTGATCCAGCTTCGGTTAAATTTAACTTCTGTTAAAGGTTAACGCAGCAGAAGACGTTTTATTCAGTCCTGATATGTAAAGGTTTTTTTACGAGTATTCTTTAGGTGTAAAAGTGGAAACGCTGGGAGCGTGGCGAGCGTCTCCGGCGGTAAAACAGCTGAAGAAGAAGAATCTGCAGCTTCGAACTGTTTATCCATCTGTGTCGCTTCACCCTTTGCTGTCCTCAGCCACAGCTGGAAGAGGCTTTTCACAGAAAAAGACACTTCTGTTTATCGAAGAGTCAGAAGAGACAGAAACGAGCCGAAACTGAGGCTCGTATATCAGCCGAAGCACAACTAAAATACATTTATATCAACAGTCCAAACAAATGTTGCTCCAGAACTAATATATGTAAACATAAGAAGTTCTTTTCTCACAAGTTCAACATAAATTCTCCTTCAAACTTAAAAAAAAAAAGAAAAAAACTCCTGTTAGCATGCTAACGGTGCTAACGCAGGTGTCCAAGTTTAGCATGTTAGCAAGTTAGCATCTGTCATTTTCTTAGGAGAAAAATTTTAAAAAGTTGTTTTTGAGATCCTCGTGGATCAGTCAGCAGCTAAAAGGCTTTTATTCTGACAGTCCATAAACACAGGAAACTATTTCTTAAGAAGTTAAACGTTTCATCATAATTTTATATTTAAAAATGGTCCCGTGTTAGCATGCTAACAGTGCTAACACTAAGCAGATGTCCAGGTTTAGCATGTTAGCCCGTTAAAATAAACTGTCCTCAGTTCTGGAGACCAGAAACTGAACATTTAAACAAATTAAAACGATGCAAATATAAAAGCATTAAATAAAAACCTGAGCGTCCCGCGGCTGTAGCTAACCTGTAGGTGGCGCTAACAGAGCGAAACCAGAAGTTTCAGAGCAATAAGATGTAAAACACTCATGTCTGGCGTTTCTTTATGACTTTAAACAGGCTGATCTGATAAATGAGACATTAACTCTAAACTGAATCACATGGAAATCTAAAGACGGGAACATGGATGACCTTTGACCTCAGATTTGCTGACCGCAGCGGCCATTAGCCCGATCAGATCGTCACGCTGTTACAACCTCGGCTAGCGTCTCTTCTGTCCTTTTGTTAGCTCACCGTGAAAGCTTTAAATCTGTGAGCTATTCTGAACGTTCGGACACGTAAACATCAGCCGAAACAACCTTCAGCTGCGTCTCAAAGAGCAAAAACACACAGAGTGAGAAATAAAAGCTGGGAAATGTAAACATGAATTATTAATGCCGAGACGAGGTTTCTCCTCGGAGAGGGTCGGATGTAATTTACAGAGCTGAGACAGCAGCTTCGCTTCTGTTTAATGAAAAATCCTGAAAAATAAAAGTCAGGATAAAGTGATTAGGATCGACTGCAGACATTTAAAGGCACTCATTCCAAAGTAAGACATTAAAGGTAAAACAGTTATCCTGAACTTGACAGAGTTTACTCCACAAGTTTAACTCCAGAGGTTTCAGATATGAGTGATTCTGGAATGTGGGTCTGCATTTAATGTAAACAAAACACTCAGCTGAACCCTCAGAAGAACACAGAGTCAAACTGACCTTCATCAGACCTACTGTGGACTGTATGAGCTAAAAGTTCAAAGTGTGACCTGTTTTCAGTCACTTCAGCTGTTTCTGTAGGTAAACAAGCACACTTTAGCTGTTTCTCTAGGTGAACAAACACAATTCGGCTGTTTCTGTAGATCAACAAACACACATTGGCTGTTTCTGTTGGTAAACAAACACTTCGGCTGTTTCTGTAAGTAAACAAACACACTTCAGCTGTTTCTGTTGGTAAACAAACACTTCCGCTGTTTCTGTAAGTAAACAAACACACTTCGGCTGTTTCTGGTAGATGTCATCCAGTCAAATTTTGCTCACAGTTATTTAATTTATTATTATTAAGCATCGTTATGAGAAAAAAATTCTGCAGATTTTTTTCCTTTATGTTTTATTTTTCTGACAGCTGAGAGCTTCTGTGTCACGGAGACGTTCATCAGGTATAAGCCGAATTTCGGCTGTGGTTTTAAATTATTATCTTTATGTCCTCGGGCGTCCTCCACTTCCTGCTCTGTCAGGTTTTCTTTTTCTTTCGCTAATTTGTGCTAAAATCTGAGAACAGAGGCAGCCTTCAGCTGAGGACTGAGACAACTGCGGAGACGGGGGGACAGGGGACGAAGGACGAGGACTTACTTGTGGTGTTGTACTTCACACCGTAAAACATCTCTGGACACGGCCGGGACACCATCTGACCGGCGCCGCTCCTGGGCCAACACGTCCCGATGCCATCAAGGTAGGCTTCACAGAAGATCCCCGAGCCTGAGGACAGAGACGTGAGACATGAGGACAGGGACATGAGAACAGAGGTGTGAGGACAGACAAGAGGACAGAGACATGAAGACAGCGGTATGAGGACAGAGACATGAAGACAGAGACATGAGGACAGATGTGAGGACAAAGATGTTAGAATGGACATGAGGACAGAAATGAGGACAGAGGTGTGAAGACAGAGACATGAAAACAGAAACATGATGACAGAGACATGAAGGCAGAGGTATGAGGACAGAGACATGAGGACAGACATGTGGACAGAGACATGAAGACAGATTTATGAGGACAGATCCATCAGTCAGAGCGTTGGGTTTTTTGGCTCCTCCTTCTCTCTGTTCCTTTGAGCCAATCCTGGTCTCGGGTGTCGGTTCTATTTTCAGCTCTGCTCGTCTTTGATGTTTGTTTTAAGAATCTCCGTTTGGACGGATCTCGTGTCCCTCGTGTCCCCTGTGTCCCTCATGTTCTCATTTTTGTTGTGTCTTCGCGGGGGATCAGTGTTTTGGACTCACCGCTCCACTGGCTCGTGGCGTTGATCACGGTTTGATTCCAGGAGGCGACCAGGGACTGAACTGCAACCCAAACAGGAGACGTCTTCATTCACACGTTCAAACAAAAACTTTATTAGATTTACACCAACGACGACAATCGGTGAGCGACGGTAAACATGGCCGCCTCACCCAGAGCAGGACGGTAAATCTGACCCGAAGGTCAGGCCATTAATTCTGTGGTAACTCCGGAGGGTTTGGATAAAAACGATCCGGAAATCAGGACGTTCTCTCGGGCAAAGGTGGCGTTCAGCCTGGAGCGTTCCTTGAGTTTCCTGCCGCCGCCATTTTCACCCAAACATGGTGAGAAAAACGTCCCGAACCGCCGAAAACAAGGATTACAGAACCATCACTGAGACGTAAATGACTTCTAATTCTAATCTGTTTTATTCTTTTATTTAAAGGTTAAAACCATCATCCGTGTTAGAACACAGCTTTAAAGGGATAGTTCTGATCTTCTGAAGGGGGCTCTGAGATAAATCTGACCTCCGTTTACAGAAACACAAATAATCAGTTTATTTCTGTCGCACATTTAAAAACACAAAGATAAAGTTTATGTTTAGAACCAGTTTTCTGTCTGTTATTATGTTTCTAAACGCTCCTGCAGTCGTTTTTTTCTTGATCCCATTGTTTTGCTGCCAAAAATTTTTAATTTTTTAAATTTTTTTACAGAAAATGCAACATTTGATTTAAAGTCTGGGTTTAGGAGATCTGTAAATCTTTGCGTTCTGTTTTATTTAACGTTTTAGGAAAACATTCCAACATTTTGTTTGTTTTTTCTGTAAAAAAATAAATGGTTGTTTACAAGCTCAAAGGTTAGCAGCAGCAGCTAGCTGTAGCCCGTTTGGACCACATCTTTCTGCAGGAGTAATAATGTAAATGAAACTGATGGTGTTCAGGATTAGAAACCAAAGAAAAATGGAAAAACGGCTGCGAAATATTGGAGATTGGAGGTTTTTTCCAACTTTTTTAGCTTTGTTAGCCCCGTTAGCACTGTTAGCCCCATTAGCCCTGTTAGCCCCATTAGCCCTGTTAGCACCGTTAGCCCCATTAGCACTGTTAGCTTCTCAGTCCGGTTAATAAACCGTTCCTTCAAACTGAGGTCGATTAAAGAACATTCTACAACATAACCCCACCTCAAAAGATCTGGACTCTCCCTTTAAAAGATCTAACGCTCCATCCCTGACCTCCAGCCGAGCAGCCTCCCGTACGTGGGACGGTAAAGCTCCCGGTTTATATTTAACTGGAGACTTCGGGAGGTTTAACTTGGAGGATCGGCTGTTCCTGTAATCCTGCCGTCGTGGGCGTCGCATCAGAAAATGGGTCGTCCAGGAAACCGCTAAACGTTGGTTTCATCTTTAATACGAACAGCAAAAACAAAAAGCTGCTTTTAGGATTTTTAGGATTTAAAAGTGAGAAAATCAGCCTGAAAGCTCAAAGAATCTCCAATGAGATGAAATTTTCCACTTTAATTAAACTATTAATTAGAGTTTCTCTGGAATGTTAATTTGCAAATTAGCGCCTTTAAATTCAACAGAGAAAATAAATGTTTCTGTCGAGGAAATTTCCTGTTTAACTGATTTATTTCAAATAAAATCCTATTTGAGTGTAATGTTATTAAACAAACAAAAAAACCTTTTTGTGCCAATTCTTGGAGTATTTTGACAGGAAATGGAATAATATAAAGAGACAGTTTGCCGATATCCAGCAGGATGAGGTTTTGGTTTTTAGCTGCTCTGTGGAAAAAGGAAAAGACTGAAAATCGATCCAGTCTGAGGGTCAAAGGTCACGAAGCTCGGGTTAATCGGGCCGGAATCAGACAACGGATGATTCTTACACGAGACGTTTCCCGCCAGAACGAGCTGAGCTTCACACGGCAGGTCGGCTGAGGAGGCTGCCGGTACGACGCCGGAGAGCGCCAACACCTGAGGAGGAGAGAGGGAGGAGGGAGGAGGGAGGAGGGAGGGAGGCTGAGCTTTATGGTGGCGGAGGCGAGGAGGAGCGACGGCAGGGAGAGGCAGAGGGCCACCGTGTGGTGAGAGACGAGCTCCCGGG
>NC_051446.1:25197848-25199542 GCF_001649575.2 Kryptolebias marmoratus
AGGAGGGGGGAGGGAGGAGAGAGGAGGGAGGAGAGGAGGAGGGAGGAGGGAGGAGAGGAGGAGACAGAGGACAGAAGACAGGCAGCAGAGGGTTAATCCTGCAGTAAGGTTCGGTGGATCAAACCCCTTTGGGGCCTTTAAAGGGGCAGTTCAGCCCTTTTTAATACAGGTTCTCTTATTTTCTCATAAATAATTCATCATCCAGCTGTTAATCGTTTCTGACCAACATCTGTCTGTCCTCACCGGTCTGTCCTTCAGTTCCCTGAACGAATGAAAGTAAAGAACTGAGCCCTCCTCAAAAACTCTTTATCAATAAATCAAAGTGTTTATAAAACGATCTGATTGGTCCTTTAAGGTTCTAACAGCTCCTCTTCCTGAGGAGAACCCTCGGAGAACATTTAAACACCAACGAGCGTGAGAACGTCCTCATGAACCTCAACCACAGAAAGGACGTTCTTATTCTGGTTAAAGATTAAAATAAAAGTCATTTTTTGTCTCAGTTCTGAACCTTCCAGTTAAATAATAATAAATTTAAAACAGAAACGTCTCCATTGTTGTTCTGGTCTCGGATACAAAACGATAAAGATGAGACTCTGTTTCAGTCCACAGACACACAAAAACCTTTTTAAAAATCTACATTTTTCTGAAACTCAGTTTGTGTGAACAGGAAGTGTAAAATAAAACGATCCGGAGCAGCGAGGACGGACCTGAAGATTAAAACAACATTTTAAAGTGGATTACCGAGCTCTTCAGGACTCAAACTAAAACAACACCGGAGCCGTTTTATTTCATCCTGATCCTGTTAAACTTGGATTAAAAATAAAAAAACAGAAAAAGTGACTGGTATCAAAGAATAAAAATAGTTTTGTTTTGAGAAGCTTTAACCAAACGGAATCATCTTTTTTCATGTTTTTTATCCGGCGTGGATATTTCTGTGTTTTTGTTGGAACCGTCTGAGGAAGGATTTGTTCGAACCTCCTGGGACGTGGCGTCCTCATGTGTGGACATCATATTTTGCTCAGCAGGTCCCAGTCGGCCCAGATAACAAAGAGAAATTAAAAATGCACACGCCATGTAAGAGGTCGGCTCTGTTCAGCTATAAATACTCTTCATCCGCTGGTCGGAGCGTAAATGAACCCATCTGCAGTTTGGAATCACTCCCAACAATCTACACTTTCATGTTTATAGAAACGAAGACAGGGGATCCATTTTTAATTTAAAACCATCCCGTCTGCGCTCTACTTTCCCCTCAGGCTGCGGCGCATCTGTGCAGCTGGGGAGAAATGTTAAAAAATGCACATAATTATTGTAAAACTGCAGCGTGGTGTCCTGCAGCAGCCGGGCCTCTGGTGCCACAGTTGTTTCCACTACGAGTTCATGCTCTGTCCACACACGGATCTGAAGTGGACTTCCTCTGCTGTGGACAAAAGACGGAGGTGGGAACTTCCAACCAGGAAGGCTGGTGGACGGAGTCCATGTTGCCCTGGTCCTCAGCCAGAACATGCAGGAGGTGAGACGCCTCAGAGCAGCCGAGCTTCAGAGGCTCACCTGCGCAGGTCCGGTCCCAGGTACAGTCCCAGGTCCGGTCCCAGGTCCGGTCCCAGGTCCGGTCCCAGGTCCGGTCCCAGGTACGGCCCCAGGTACGGCCCCAGGTACAGTCCCAGGTACGGTCCCAGGTACGGCCCCAGGTCCGG
>NC_051446.1:25202598-25218267 GCF_001649575.2 Kryptolebias marmoratus
CCCAGGTCCGGCCCCAGGTACGGTCCCAGGTCCTCCAGCTCGTCAGGCGTTAAAAATCCTCTGCTTCCTGGTCTGAACCTTCAGACCTGCTGGTCACGTCGGCGTGATAAATCCAAAGTTCCTGAGGTCGCGCTGGAAAACAAGCCGGAGTGGTCCAGATTTCATGATGTTTGTTTCCCGCTCAGTGAATCCAGACGGTCTCAGAGTCCAGAACCGAACAAACAATAACTGACAGGAAGACTTTTCACTTCAGCTGTCTGCGTGAGCAAACACATTTTACACATTTAACCCTTTTTCTGTCTGCATTTATGAAGAAAATAAAACTGAAATGATTCTAACAAACAGGATGAAGCAGCAGGTTAGCAGTTAAATTAAATTAAAAAGCAGAAAACATTTAAAAAAGGAGAATTAACGTCTTTCATGTCATGTTTTCACATCCAGTGCATCAATGATGACATTTGTTTTTATAAAGAACTGAGAACAGGTCAAAGGAAAACACAAAAAATCACATTTTTCCCACTACTGTTTTACTTAATAGACCCCAGAGAGACGAATGTCCTAAAGGAAACAGAGACAAACTCTGGATGTGGACCAGCCGGGACGGCCATGATCCCCAGCTGAGGAGCTGGCTCCATCCCAAAATATCCATCGCCTGATTCTGGAGCCCCGGGGGGGTGGGGGGTGACATGTTCCTCCGAGGAACTGTCTGTAGTCGTGTTGGTGTTTAGTTTTAAATCCAAGCAGCAGGAAAGATGAAACAGGAGGTGGAGAAAGACTCGAGACAATAAAATCCTCCACAGCAGATCGGGACAATTTACAAGATCTCCTCTGATCTCTGATCGAGTCTCAGCTGCAATATCTGAGCTTTCTCTGCCTTAAAGTGGGTTTTAAGATCAGGATAATAAATGAACTCCTTGCAAACGTTCCCTCAGTTCCAGAGTTTCACACCTCAGGACAGAACAGAAGGGTCCCCATGAGAAACAACATGGCAGCTTTAGGTTCATCTGAAGCAGGGGTGTCAAACCCAGAGACGCAAGGGGGCCAAAATTAAAAATTTGGTCCTAGCCAAGGGCAGATCACGATCAATATTTATTAAAAAATACATAAATTAATTAGTTTTAGATGTATTATGTCAAATCGTTCATATAGAAATATCAATGACCTTTTCCCAGTTACAGATTATACAGAATTTAGAGCAAACAGACTTTAATGAACTCAGACAAATAGATCAAACTTCAAAAAGCTCATCATTAGCTGTCATTTCTTACGCCTCACTCAGCTTTTAAATGAATTCTTTAACATTAAAACCGACAAAAACCTGATCATACAGAAATTAAAACTATATATTGTTGGCTTCTAAGTCACTGTCAGAGAAAACTTCAGTTTTTTAAAAGTAAAATAAGAATCAGAGACTCGATCTGAACCAGACTGGAGGGCCGGATGAAATGTTACAGAGGGCCGCATCTGGCCCGCGAGCCTTGAGTTTGACACGTGTGATCTGAAGGAACCAGGAGACCTCTGGACCAGAACCAGAGCAGAGGACAGATGTTTACCCAGAATGCACTGCAGCTGTCAGCACGGTGGTGGAGGGCTGATGGTTTGGGCTGATTCTGGAGTCAGATGTGAGGCCATCTGTCCGACAAACAGAACGGTCCAGAACCAGAACCAGAACATCAGAGAGCTGAAGCAACGCTGGAAAGAAGAGTGGGCCACAACTCCTCCACTGAGAGTTCTGCTGCTGGAGGAGGTTCTGGTTCTGTTGGGTCAGGATCTGGACACTGAGGTTCCATTTTGACTTTTTGTTTATTAAATAATGGAATGGTGCAATCAGTTGTGTTTTTCTACCCTTCAGGTTCTGTTTGAATTCTTTTAGAAGCTGGTGACGAGCAGATTATTATTTTTATTGTGTCCTGACATATAAAACTGTAAAACTGGGAGTGGGTTTCCTTTTCCCCCTGACTGGACCTTTTGAACCCGGCCCAGTTCTGCAGCAGGAGCTTCGTTTTATAAAAACGGGATGACAGAAACAGCAAACACCCGGTTTGATTCAGGCAATATATTAACCCCATTCCCAGAAAAATAATTGTGTTTTACAAAATTCCAATAAGCTCAAACAGAGGAAGTCATTTATGATCAAATTAAACACTTAAAATTTTAAATAAATCCATAATTTATTACAGCGACACCCTCAGTTAACACTGATCATAAAGTTTAAAGCGTGTAAAAGATCTTTATTTAACAGTCAGTAAATTATCTGTTAAAAAGTGAAACTGAACTGAGGTTTTCTCTGAGCTTTAAGGCCAAACTATGAAGCCACAGCTGGATGACTTTCAAATCCTCCGGTGGAACCGAACGACAAACCGTCACGCTGCTGCGGTTAAAAAAGCCCCGTGAGCTCAGGAGAACCTTGGAAAACCGGAACCCGAGGCTGTTCTCCGGACTCCAGCTGAAACTCTCAGGAGTCCACGTTTCAGCTGCTGCTGGGAAAATCGGACAGTTTTTATTTGCCAGACGAGAACGAACGTCTCAGGTGGAACTGAGCAACACTTCCTCCGTTCTGTCACCGTTAAAAGAACCGAACACGTCGCTACAGTCTGGAATAAATTCCTTTTTCAGGCACATATGACAACTTCCTGTCATGAAACACACTTCCTGTCAACTGAAGACCATTACTTTCGAGTTTAAAAATAGAGATTCAGATTTCTCAGTTCGACTGGAGACCGTCCAGCCTTTTTACTGTCAGATTCATACTTATTTCCTTTTAGTTAATAAAAAGGATTATATGTTAACTATTGATTTAATATATTTACTTTCTATGTAGTCAACTAAACTTTAATCTGTGTCGTGCCAATAAAAGAAGAACTTAATCCTGCTTTTATTGTAAACATTTATAAGTTTAAACTTGTCAGCATTCAGCCAAATAAAGCTATTAAAGAATTGTAAATATTCATTAAACAGACAGGTTTACAGTTTTTCCTTCTGTCTTTTGGACGTTTTCTGTTTCAAAAATAATGTTTATTTTGTGTTTTATTGACAAATATATCTGACTGTACTACATATATATTTATTTATTATTAGTTTTTAAAGTTCAACTTGAGTATATCAGTGAGTCAGTTGGTCCTATTCACTTGGCAAAGAAAGGTTTAGATTTATTTTAATAAAAAACAGACAGTTGTTTCAGCTGTTTCCGTTTGCCTCGTGAGTTAAAGGTAAAACATTGGTTTGAAATAATAGTTTGGGTATTTAGTTTGTAATAGAGCAGCTCAAACAGCAGATTACTGCAGATTACAGCAGTTCGGCGGTTTATTCTGGCCCTCAGGTCGTGTTTTGACCTTCTGTTGTCCGAACTATTATTGGTTAAAAAAAGGAAATCCAGAGCGTCGGTGTCCACAGATGGCCCACGGATGTGTGAAAGAGGCAAAAACTGGAATTTTAAGAAACACATGCTGTCATGAAGATGACATATTTCACCGGGAGGTCTGTGATTATTTTAAATTCAATTTTCCAAGGCTAAATCTTATCCCGAGTGACTAACCGCCTGGCTTCGGTTTCCGCTTCCAAAGAATAACAGATTTCACTTTGTCGCAATTTCCAAACTGCTAAAATTGTTCTTGTAAATAACTTTTTTATAAAAAAATAACTTCTTGGTGACAGCAGACATTTTTTCCAGTGGGTAAAGTGTAAAATAAACCCTTTCCCCTTCAGAGGCTGCAGCTGTCAGTCAGCCGTGGATGATAAATGACTAAAAACAACAAAAAACATTTTTCTTGTTTAAAAAGAACTAAATCAAATGTTTTAATAGCAAAAGAAAGAAAATGCAATTGTGGCCTGGTAACTAAAAATGCCACCCATAAATTTTATTTTATTTTTTTTTAATATAATGCCGTTTTGGGATGAATGTTTACGATCTATAAGATTTACCGGAGCTTCTGGTAAAATGAAAGCTCTCTGCAGGAGGAAAAAATCTAACAAATGTTGCTGTTCTTCTGCTGTTTACATCTTTAACAAATCTTGTCTAAAACATTTACTTTTATTATTTCACTCTCTTTATGTTTGTAAATAAATATAAGTAAAATAATTATTATTCTAAGTAATATTATTGCAGTATGTTATGGTTCTTTGGCAGCAGCCTGAATGGTAGTTAAGATTTTTGATTTTAAATAAAAACAACCGGATTGCACGAATCATTTTAACCTTTCTTTTTTAAAATACCGGAATATGGTGACATCCTGGTTTAAATATTTAAATACTGTGACAGCAGGACTGAGTTCCTAAACGCAGAACATCGTGACACTTTTGTTTTCCTAAATATTGGAATATCATAACATCGGGGTACTTTTAAATTCCCGGTCCCCCCTAATGTTCCCGGTACCGATGAACCCATTTACAGTGGCACCGTGGAAAATACCGGAATATGATGACAGTATGATATTCCTTAATGCTGGAATACCGTGACACCGTGTTTGTTGTTGTTGTTTAAATCCTGTAATATTATGACACGGTGGTTTACTTAAATACCATAAACACTGTGCTCACGTTCCCAAACACAAAATATTGTGCCACTTGTTTTCATAAATACCGGAACACCCGCGGTTCCTAAATGCTAACACGGTGACATCATTTTTTTTTTTTTTTTCAGGGTTTTATAGTCAGATGTCCATCCTGGCTTCATATTCTGGTTGTAAACCCGGACTGACCCGCCCGCACTTCAGATCCAGACAAGAACAACCTGACTGCTGAGTTTTTGGTTCAGCTTGACTGAACGGCCGTAAAACAACAACATTCTCAGGTTTTCTCAGGTTTATCAGAGGAATCTGTTAACCAACCAGTCTGCTGTGGGTTAGTTAACGTGTCACAAAAACAAAAAGTTTCCTTCAAACCAGGAATTTTACCTTTTCTTTTTACAAATGAGATTTAAGAACACGATTATCACTAAAATATTATTTTATTTTATTAAATTTAGGTGAATCCTGAAGAAACCTGTAAAAAATGTTGTTTTTCCCCTTAACTTCACTTTTAGCTTGCATTAAAATAAACAATCGGGAGCTTTAAATAAAGCACATTATGGTAAAATATGGGAAATCTGTTGGCTCTCAAGCGACATTTTTGTTTTGTGCGTTTCCGCCCGACGAGGATCCCATGAAGAATCAGTGGAGCGAGGAAGAGGAACGTCTTCCCAAGTGGGGAAGAGTAAAATCCTCAAACTGCCGCCGGAGCTGCGGTCCACAGGATCCACTCTCTTGCAGGCAGTTTGTGCCTCATTTCATGCATATTTTCAGCTTATTAAAGTATTTTATGTGGTTATTTTTTCACTTACAGCTCCTTTTTTAATTCTCTGCTATGCTTTATTCTGGTTTTATTCCTGGGAAGTGACTGAACACATCCCGCCTTCTTCTCGAGGATCCATATTTTATATTTATTGTAATCCTATTTTTCTGTGTTTTGTTTTGCGTTTGTGTGAGGCCCGTAATTCCAGTCATGCAGCAGTCTGGATCTGTTTACAGATAAATATTGTTCTCTGAGACGTTCTCGTGACCCGGACACGCCGCGGGACCAGGTTTAACCGAACGGCGTGAGGCTCACCTGGAAAATTAACTCATTCCACTCACAGCTCCTCCTGAAGGAGTGACATTCTGAACGTTTTTATGGAAGCACTAAAACATAAAAATAAATGTAAAAACTGTTTGATATTCTGCTCACATCTGTAAAATCTGTTATTTCTAATTCATGTAACTTCTGCTGCGACTTAAATATCAGGTTGATTTGCTGATTGGGTTTAATGAAGTTAAATGTTTTAAATAATCTGAGTGTGGAGGAATTCAGATCATTTGCGACAATTTACAGTTCTGATTTATTTATTTGTAGTTTTTAAAAACTTACGGGAGTATTGATAGATTTAACACAAAAACCTGTTTAATATCCTGTTTATAATCCTCAGAAGTTTAAGGTACATTTCTTATTTTAATTCATGTTTTGACTCCAATACATGTTCAAGGTGACTTTAAATATATTTTTATATTAAGTTATGAACCTGAACAACATTTATTTTTATTATTATGTTTCAAATTCAGAGTTTATTTTTTTAATGTTTTCTTTCATTCCTCATTGCAGATCCAATAAAGCTCATTAAAAGAAGCTTTGAAACATGAAAAATGTAAATTATGAAAAGCGAAGCAGGTGGGACTAAGTTTGTGCATCTCGATACTCTGCCAACGATCCGATACATGAACCGATACCGATGTTATCGTGTCGAAACTGATATTATCATATCGATATCGGTATTATCGTGTCGATATCGATACAGGTAAGTATCATATCTGTATCGGCAAATGTATCGGATCAGTGAGGTTTTATGGATGAGTTATTCTGTCAGTTACTGAGACTAATTATTTACTGTCTGATAAATAAAACAACTGCTCACAAACAGGTCTTGTTTTAGAATTACATTTTTATAAAACCTGAATAAAAAACCTCACAGATCAACAACACCAGACAACAGATCTGTTTGACACTCATCAGTGAGCAGCAAAATGCATTTTCAACAATCGTGTCTTTGATTCAGTCCCAACTGCTTCATCTTCACAGTTTCTAAGTAGGAACATCGTTTAGTTTTATGGAATAATAAAAATGTTTTCAGCTCATATGCTGAGACACATTTTATTACAATTATTTTTTACAGAATGAAACATTTTATTGCATCTTTCACCTGTTTGTGAAGTTTCTTTGTTTAATAAAGCAGATTTTCATGATAAATTATAACATTATGGATGCCTGAGATTCAGTTTAGTATTCTGATTTTATTTTACTGGAGTTTAAAGGTGGGCGTTTAAATCCTGTCTAAGGTTAAAGCTTTAACTGGATCATGGGATCCTGAGATTTGATGTAAGAGATTAACCCTTTGACTTTTCCACAGAACCTCACTTTAAAAGAGCCCAACTGTCCCTTTACCGTGTTTGACTCAGGCGACAGGAAACAACCTGAAGTTCGCACCTTCAGATGTTTCAGGATCTGAAGGTTGATTTGAAATTAAAACTGATTTTAAATTAGATGTTTCTGAAACGATGAATCATTTAATATCTGAATTCTTCAGCAGCTGTGTCTAAAAACACCTTCTTGTTGTTGTTGTTGTCAGCAACCAGCGGCTCAGATCCTCAAACAACAAACAACAACTCCCCACCCCCCACCCTGCAGCGACTCCAGCTTCAACATAATGTTCTCCGTCCAACAAAGTGTCTCGTCTCAGATGATCCGGCTCAAACAGACATCAGGGTGGGGCACAAATCACTTTCTTTCTTCGGCTGAAAACCGAGAAGAAACCAGAAAAAAATGGCAAAAAAAACGCTTTTTTGTTCCCAGCGTCTCAGTTTGAACAAGTCCTTCCTGCTCTGAGAGGATTTAGCCTCCAGCTCGACCTGAGCCGTGATTATTACCAATACAGACATGGAGGCTATGAATAATAAATGTCTTACCTGCAGCTCTTTGAGTTTAACCCTCGCCTGGTCGACGAGCTCACAGCTAGTCTGACACCAAAACATCGACGGAGTCGTTAAACGTCACGGTCCGAAACTGAAACTAAAATGTCCGTTTTATACCAGCTTGTATTTTGACAGAAATCCAGCCTCCACACCGTGTCACCGCGGTAACGAGCTGTCAATCACAGTCTGAGCCCCAAACAACAAAAAGACGTTTTTTTTAAATAAAATATGTGAACACAGCAGCAAAAAGGAGCTACATGATTCAACCAATCAGCACCTGATAAAGTGTCTTAAACGTATTTTTAGTTTAGCCTCCATGGAGGGAGGGGGCGGGGCTTAAGATCGGGTCCTTCTGTGGCTTCAGCTTATGGCTCCCGGTCTTGTCTCTAGTTCTGGTTGACTCCTATGGTTTTAAAACAAATCTCATCTTATCTTTACACTGCCCTCAGCTTCATGCAGCAGCAGCTAGCTGTAGCACTTCCTGTGAAGCGTTCAGGTACTTCCATATTCATGATAAGCATTTAAAACTGATTCCAGTCTGAAGGAGTCGTTTTAATCCACCCGGCTCCTTCAGCTTTTATTCAAACGCAGAGACGTCTGCAGCAGGCGAGACATTAACGAGTCATAATGTCTCCACAGAAGCACGCTCCCCAAAGAGCTGAACTGTCCCTTTACGAGCCTCACTGACGTCCTGCGGACCTCAGTTTGATCATTTATGATCCAAACTAATCAGAGACAAACTGAGATGAGTCCAAGAGACGAGCGGAGTCCACTAAATGTCCCCGACCAGAACCGAGACCACGGATGGAGGACGTCTCATCGTCTTATCGTCTCATTGTCCCAGCGTCTCATCGTCTCATCGTCTCATCATGAAGCAGCTCTTTGCTGCAGAGCTTAATGGGAATAAAAGTGAGAATCTGAGGAATTCAGACCTGAGCAGAGGTGTGTGTCGGTGTGTGTGTCGGTGTGTGTGTGTGTGTGTGTGTGGGGGGGGGTGTCTGACGTCCCAACAGAGGGGCCACAAATAGAAACCAGGTCCAGGTCCTAAAATTGTCCTCAGGGTCTCCTCTGCTGACCCCTGAGGTCAGAGACATCTGAACCCAGGTCAGGTTTCAGGTCTTACAGGTAAGCTGTCCCTGTCTGTCCCTCTGTCCCTGCTCTTCAGGGACAGACTCCTGTCCCCCCAGTAATCTGGACTCTGATGCTCAGAGTTCGGACTCTGACAGAAAAGCAGCGAAATGAAGATGAAGAACCCAAACTTACCTGGAGCAGAACCCAGCACGTGAGCCTCATGACCGGAGCAGAACCGTTCTCATCAAATCCCCCGAACTGCAGCTGGAACCGTCCTCCCGGTTCGGCTGCGGGCTCCGAACCGGAATCCCGAGCTGCGTCTGGTTCCGCGGGTCTGAGCCGGATCTACGCGTCCAGGCAGGTCCAGCTGGGGGACTGGGACTGGGACCGGGACCGGGACCGGGACGGGAGGCTGGGTGTGTGGCGCAGAGGCTCGACGCGCCGCCCACGGTGCGTCGCTCCGGGGAGGAGAGGCTCCATTCCTCCACTCCTGAATCCTGAATCCTGAGTCCTGGATCCTGGAGACAGACCTCAGCCCCGCAGCCTCCCACTGCACGAGAAAGTCCAGCTTCTATTTGTAATAAAAACAAACAAACATGTGTCCCAGTCCTCAGCTGATGGACAGATGGTCCACCCCCCTGGAGGCTCGGAGCTTTAAAGCTGCCTCTCCAAGAATTAACTCCTTTCTTCTCATTAAAGTCTGAAGGAGAGATCCGAAAGCCCGGATCCCAGGAGAGAGAGGAGCTCCTGACATTAGAAAAACAAAATGTCTGGATCTGTGAGGCTAGGTGGCAGCAAAAGCAAACCCTGATGGTCTCCGAGCCACACATCCATCTAACATTTACTGACCTGCCCAAGTCCCAACATATGGAGAAACATGGAATCTGCTTTTAGTAGCTTCTTCTAAACAATGTTCTAAGATATTCCTTCCCCGGGCTCGGGTTTTTTTTTAAAACAAGGACTTTAGTTCTGATTGTTAAACACTGAACATCTCTCAGGAGCAGGTGGTTAAAATCACATCCGTCCATCTTCTACTGCTTATCTGTGGTCCAGAAGATGTCCAGGAGGTGTCCTGATCAGATGAGCCACCTCAGCTGTTCCTTTCGACGAGGAGGAGCAGCAGCTCTACTCCGCCCTACAGAGCTGCTTGGATCCAGGATCTGGTTCTTTGGGTCCTGATCCAAACCTCAGGATCACAGGTGAGGGTTGGAACCAGGAAATCCAGAGCTTCACCTTTCGACTCGACTCTGTCTTCACCACGAGGCTCGGATCCGTCGGGACCGTCACTCAGGATTAAGACTCCCAGATACCTGGACTCCCTCCCCTGAGGCAGAGACTCGCCTCCGACCCAGAAACAAACCTGAAGCCTGACAGGATGTGACAGACGGAACAGCTGAAATGATTCCTGATCAGCTTCAGGTGAGGAGAACACCTGTGTGCAGCTGTTCCTTCCTGTGGGAGGAGCTCAGCAGGTAAAACTCTGTTTCAGCTCTGTTTAGAGTTAAAAAGTCTTTATTAAAAGACTTTTTAACTTCCTTAAAAACAAGGAAGTGTGGAAAGAAGCAGCTCATCTGGAAAACTGCCAAAGTTTTACCAAGTGACCTTCCGGAGTTAAAACAGATGAGATAAATGATCGGAATTCTCCGTCTGTCGCCACTTCAGGCTGGAAAAAGCCCATCGGTCCACGTCACACCTGAGGAGGCCTCCCAGCTCCGACTTCCTGTCCGCTTGAAGGTTTCCTGACTTGTTTTTAGGAGCTTCACTCGTCCTGCAGCCCTCCGGCCGGAATACTGAGGTCACTTCTGGAAATTCTCCTGATCCAAAACTGAAAAAACTGCAGGAAGAACTTTTTTCTCTCCAGAGAAACATCCAGGTGTTTCTCTGTGAAAATACAGTTTAAACACTGCTAAAAGCTAAATGTAGCTGAAGGTTAGCTAAAAGCTAAATGTAGCAGAAGGTTAGCTAAAAGCTAAATGTAGCAGAAGGTTAGCTAAAAGCTAAACGAAGCAGAGGGTTAGCTAAAAGCTAAACGAAGCAGAAGGTTAGCTAAAAGCTAAACGAAACAGAGGGTTAGCTAAAAGCTAAATGTAGCAGAAGGTTAGCTAAAAGCTAAACGAAGCAGAGGGTTAGCTAAAAGCTAAACAAAGCAGAAGGTTAGCTAAAAGCTAAATGTAGCAGAAGGTTAGCTAAAAGCTAAACAAAGCAGAAGGTTAGACTTTACTTCCTGTCAATCTTAGTTTTTTAGTTATTTGTTTACAAACTTCTGTCACATTTATCATTTTTTTGTCTCCAGCTTATCCCCAACAGCAGGACGCTACCTTTAATGTGAAGCACAGAGGTGGGAGTGTGTTGATATGGGGCTGTGAGCCAAGCCTGACTTTACTTTCAGAGTCAACCTGATTCAAGATGGCTGCCACAGCTAACTGACCTTAGCAAACACACAAAAACCTCACGTTGAGCTGAATTGGTGTGGTAGTAGCTGAGAGTCGTTCCGAACGGATTGCAGAATCTTTTTGTTCGTTATTTAAGGCTGTGATTCCTTCACAGAACACTGGTTTTATTTTATTTATTTTATAGACTTTAACTCGACTGAAACCTGCTCATAAACTGTAAGAATTCGTGTTTTAATTGAAGCAGCTTCATGGTTGAGTAAAAAAATCATCTTTGTTTGAGCTTCTCCTGAAATGATCACAAAAGGATAAAAGCAGAAAATTCCACGTTTAAAAGAAAAACAGGACAGAAACAGATAATATTCTTCTCTCACTTCAGGTTGTGAAGCTTTTGGGACCAAACCGTCTCCCTTTGGTGCTTCTGTCCCGTTTCATTTGGATCCAGATGAATGTTTCACACATGAAATGATTTGATGTGACAGTCGCACAGCAGGGATTCTAATATCCGTACTGAGACGCTGCTTTAATCCAGGCTGCTTCCTCACGGAGGAGACCACAGCAAACTGGGTTCTGTTTCCACTGGTCTGGGCAGCATTCACACCTGTCCATGGAGGTGTTAACAACCCCTCCCCCACCTGATAGGCGTCACGCTCAAACACAAACATTTGGTTTGGATTTTCCGAGCGGCCGGCTGGATTAGCTCCAGGCGGTTGTGTAAGGCAGATTTTAATCCCGTATTCCTGCAGATGGAGGCGTTCTCCTCTTCCTGCTTTAATCAGGAACTCAATTTCTCTTCAATCAGAGGGAATGAAGAGGAGAGCTGCTCTATGGGCGATTATGTAATCAGCACGGGATGGAGGCTCTCAGGGTCCGGCTCGTCTCTCTGGGTCCGGCTCGTCTCTCTGGGTCCAGCTGGTTCTCTGGGTCCGGCTCGTCTCTCTGGGTCCGGCTCGTCTCTCTGGGTCCGGCTCGTTCTCTCGGTCCGGCTTGTCTCTCGGGGTCCGGTTTGTCTCTCGGGGTCCGGCTCGTCTCTCGGAGTCCGGTTTGTCTCTCGGGGTCTGGCTCGTCTCTCAGGGTCCAGCTCGTCTCTCAGGGTCCGGCTCGTCTTTCAGAAAGTAATCAAGATGGCTGCCACAGCTAATCGACCTTAGAAACGGGGCGTGGGAGTAGTTGAGAGTCATCCAGAACACTCATGCCAATGAAACCAGAGGATCACCTGTTGGAGTCAGCCATGTTTGTTAGCAAAATATCTGACCAACCTCGGGACAAATCTGATGGAAGCCGATGAACGTCTCCAGCTGCTTCACTCCTGGAACTTTACCGACGCTGAGAGAGAAAATCTGCTTTCAGCCCAATACAAAACCAGTTCATTCAACGTGAAATGTTTCGATTCTTCGCTTCTTTTTGAAAATACAACCACTAAACGTCTGTTCAAAGATCCAAACTCATCCTTGACGTTTGAAAAGCATCAAAGTTCCTTTCTGACCTCAGAAAATAAATTTCTCGGTGTGATTTCCACTCAGTTCAGACGCAATTAGATCAGCTTTACAGCGTTTTCAACAAGCAGCTCAGATTGTTCAGTTTTCACAGAATCCCAGTGATGAAAACCAATCAAGTCCTAATAATCCCCTGAATAAAAGTGTAATGAGTGACACCAGAACGTCGGATGTTTTATCGGTTAAAGCTCCGGCTGTCAGCAGAAACCAGCCGACTGTTTGATTCCTGAACTGGAGTTCTGCAGGATTCCTTTTCTCAGGGAGAAATTCAGCAAAGTTTCCTTTCTTTAGACTTTAGCTTCTCCAATAAATCTCATGGCTCTGTGATCTTCTGAGGTTAGAGGAAACAGAAAAGGCTGCAAACGTTAAATATCTGCTTTGTAATGTTGCTAGAAGGTGATCAAATTAAATAAATCATTGCTACAGATGTTGAGCAAAGCCGGATTCTGAATGAAGGCGGGAAAAGAAATCAATAAAGTGGTCTATAAGAACTTCCTTCACTGGAGCTGAAAGATGGTTTCATGTTTGTGTTCAGAACAAGCAGAGGAAAGATCCTGAAACAGTGGATCAGCGGTCGGCGCAGCGGGCTCATAATCCTGAGGCTGCAGGTTTGAGTCCAGGAGGGACATCCGGTGCGAAACAACTTCCAGATCCTTCGTGTTCCTCGCTAAAGGAACAACCAAACCCCCACTCCTTCGGTACTTCAATTATAAACCATTATGAAGTACATTTTACTACATAAACGTCACTGTGTACTTCCTCCTAAACCCAACCCAACGGTGACTCGAAGCTGAAGTTTCATGAGATATTTTGCTAACATGCTGTTCATGATCACCCTTCACCGTTCAGCAGCAGGTGACAGTAAAAAACAATTATCTGGAATTACCCTCCTGTTGCTTTTATATAATGTGGTTTTTCAGTTTGGTGGTATTTTTCAGATTCTCTTCAGGGGGAAAATGAACCAAATTTCTCTGAGAATGGAAAAAGAAAACTGAAGATCTGTGAATCAGCAGCTGATGACAGTTCGGAGGAAATGAAAACGTTCTGCCAGCTGCTCGTTTTGATGCCAATAAATCATCTGTAGGAATTAAATCATAACAAAGAGCGGGAAAAAAAGAAAAAGATGCTCAAAAAGTCAATTTGCGAACGTGTCTGAGTTCAAAGCATCAACGCGAATGAGGTCCCTGACCTTTAGTTTGGATCATTTGTTGGATTTTCTAAATACTCCATCCGTCAGGAAATCCTAATTTCATTCATGCAGTCTGAGCAGAAACTTCAAACGCTCTCGATGAGAGCAGAACTTGGTGGTGACCTAGAAAACGGCATTGATTTCCTGTTTAAGGCGTCGCCGTGGATCTGTGCGAGCGCGCCGGGCTCGTGCTGTTTCTTGTTTTGGGTTTTCTCCACATCTGCGGCTCGCTCACACATTCAGAGCGGCGCTTCGAGAGCTCCTCGGCGATAACGAACACGGAGAGGCGTAGAGCGCGCTCCAACCGTCGGCAGAGACGCTCCACAGCCGGTCCTCCAGCCTGGATGAGTTATCAGCGACGCTTCGGAAGATGGCGTATCGATTTTCTGACAGGGATGAATGTAGCGGCGCCGTCCGAATGTGACACAACTCTGTGAATGTTAATAAGGTCACCAAACAAAGACGAGCTTTGTGCTCACAACAACCTTCATTAAAGCCATCCAGGTGGTTTTTCCAGCGATAAGTAGCCTTGTTAGCATCTCATCCAGCAGCCGTGACATTTACGGCCTGTAATGTACCAGAGAGGAACTGTAACAGAGCCCCGGATTATCAGCGCCTGATTACAAATAAAACAGTCATGTCCACCACAGGACGAAACCAAGACAACATTTAATTTCCGATGTGCTCAGAGGATTACTTTCTGACAATCATATTTGAGCTCAAACACGTTCGGTTGGAGCAGTTTTACTGACGTCATCGTCGGGTTTTTTGACACTCCTGACATTTACTGAAGCGGCGGACGGCGGTTGTGTAAGACGAGGACAACACGGATGAAATTGCAGCCTTTGCGATGTAATAACTGTCATTGTGTTGTTGTCCGTGGAACCGGAAAATAATGTGGATTTGGAGCAAACATAACAGAAAACACAAATACACAAAGAATGTTTGACATAAACTACAAAATTAATCTGAAACAGACATTTTTAAATAAATATATATATAGAAAGAGATCAAAAAATGAATAAATTTAAATCACTTTCAATTTAACTTGGTCCACAAGACTTCAAAAGATCTGAACTGTCACTTTATATTTAGTTTGGTTCAAAAGATCTGAACTATTGCTTTAAAAATACAGTTTATAAACAAATCTTAAAATGTCAGAATTAACAACAACAAAAAGAATTCATTCATTTATCTGTTTTCAACGTTAAAAAAAAGGTTGAATAACAAAATTAAATAACATTTAATATATTTTAGACAAAAAGCAGGGGCATACAGTGATAAATAAATAAATAAACATTGTTTTTATAAATTAAAAATAAGTAGAATAGAGTAAATATGGTGTTTCTGTTGGTGAGAAATTAGAGACAAAATTGTGAGAAAATTTGAAAATTTTCCTTTTGAAACTGAATGTTACTAAGAATAAATGATGGCATTCATGCAGATTGTCACAACGTTTCTTAAAATTGTATCTCAATTTGATTGCAGTTTAGTTTCATTTCTGTCTCAAATAAGTCACAATTCAGTTTCAAAGGTTGACAAACTTTCCCAATTTAACTGGATCGGACCGCCGCCACCACGGCTTCTCCGGTGGGACGGACCGCCGCCACCACAGCTTCTCCGGTGGGACGGACCGCCGCCACCACAGCTTCTCCGGTGGATCGGACCGCCGCCACCACAGCTTCTCCGGTGGGTCGGACCGCCGCCACCACAGCTTCTCCGGTGGGACGGACCGCCGCCACCACGGCTTCTCCGGTGGGACGGACCGCCGCCACCACGGCTTCTCCGGTGGATCGGCCGGACGTCACCTCTGCCTCCTCGGTGGATCGGCCGGACGTCACCTCTGCCTCCTCGGTGGATCGGCCGGACGTCACCTCTGCCTCCTCGGTGGATCGGCCGGACGTCAGCACGCCCCTTGTTGCCACATCTCCATCTCCTGCTCCCGGTTCCCAGTCTCCATCAGGTTCTGAATTGGTTTTGGACTTTCATTCATTTTCCACCCAGATAGTGAACTCCACGTTTTCACCCCCTGAGCTCATGAGCATTTC
>NC_051446.1:25220219-25231495 GCF_001649575.2 Kryptolebias marmoratus
TGCCCTGGTTGTCCTCTGGCTTTTGGTTTTGTTTTGCTCCCCTGGCCTTTTGCCAGGTCGGTTTTGATTTATTTGTTTGCTTGTTTGTGCCCGCCATCCTTTGTTTTGTTTTTTTTACCCCCCACCACCCTCCCGTGCTAGGCTCTCTTTTGGGTTTTGGGACGTCAGGGGACGTCCCTTGAGGGGGGGGTACTGTCAGGATTTGGGTTTTTGGTTTTCAGTTAGTTGCTTTATGTTTCAGTTGGTGTTTATTATTTTCTGTTATCTTGTAGTTTGGTTCGTGTTTCCTTCTGCCTCTTGTCTCATGTGTCTGTGTTTGTTTTCATTTTCATTCCCCCAGCTTAGTCATCTGGTTACCTGTCACTCCCATCTCCACCTGTGAGCAATATTAATCATGTCACCTGTCTCCACTTACCTGATTACCCTCAGCACTTAAATACCCGGTCATTTCTCCCACTAGTCGTTGGATCATTGCTTGTTGTTTGCCTTCGCTCCCCGTGTTTCCTTGTTGCCTTGTCTTGTTATATATTTGGATTTTTGTTAAGTTTTAGTTGCTGCCACGTCAGCTTTTGTTTTGCTTATTTTCGTTATTTATTAAATTAGTTTTTACTTTCAGTATGAGTCTGCGTTCTGGGTTCGCCTCTGCCTCCACCGCTCCTGACACAATCATGTCTCGGTTTGATCACAGTTATTTATATTTTTGTCTCCAATCAGTCACAATTTGGTTTCTGACTCACAGAAACTACATTGAGACAGTTCCAGACACACATCTAGTTTAATTTATTACCTTTTTTATTTTAAAATACAAACAAACAAATAAATAAATAGGAGCAGTAACGGAGAAACAAATGTTCGGAGTCTCCGGTAAATCTACCGGAGTGTCTGAGCGTCCCTCTCCTGCCTGCTTCCTTTAACATTTTTCTTTTAAATATCTGCTTTGTTTCATCTTTCATTTGTCAACTTTTCTCCGTGTGTCTGTGGAAATCAATATTTCTATCTGGGTGTAAACATTCAATCTGTCTTCCTGCCACTTAAAGACCGAGAAACATCCTTCGATGCATCATCACCGACAGTGAACCGCAGTTACTTCATGAAGGATCACGGCGTCGGACATTTAAATAAAACACAATAAAAGAAGAAGAAAACTACCCAGTAAAAAAGGAATATCTGAGCAGAAATGTTCTTTATTGTGTTCACTAATGGGCCTTTTATCGTGACTGAACATTTTCTAATTTGTACCAAACACAGTTCAGCTGAAGGTGATCATTATTTACGAAACTAGACCTGAAAAATGGACCGAACGCTCTCAGAATCACCGGACCAACGGCTCGGCAGAACTCAACACCTGTGAAATATCACCTAAATGTCAAATGACTCAGTAGCTGCAGTATTTCTGAGTTATTACAGAATATTTACACTTAAAAACAAACTATTCTAATAATTTAGAATGAATATAAAGAAACAAGGAGAAACAATGTGAATATTGGAGGAAAAGATGCAGAAACATGTTGATGAACTAATTACTCACCATCTGAGCGTCTTTTTGTTTGTTTTGGACCCATGTGTCTTCTTGTGTCTCTGAATCATAACTTCAGACAGAAATAAAATACCAGAGGAACTGGAGCATCTTGTTAGGAGGCATAAAGATGAAAACAGATAACTTCAAATAACATTCAGCTGAAACAGTAATCAGGAGGTTCAGAAGGAGCCACAGTGAAGCTAATCAGAACCGCAGTGGTCATCTTCTTTAAAATGACGGACAATACGTCCCCCGCTCAATTTATCTCTGAAAAAACAAACGTCTTCAGACCGGACCCAGTCCTCATCAAAGAAAATCAACGTTTTCTGACAGAAACATCAGAAACAAACAATCGTCCTTTCTGCTTCAGCTCAAAGTAAACTTTGAAACAATCGATAATGATACTCCTGAATACTGAGTTATGGTTACTATGATGAATTACCGTACTGTGAAACACGGAGGTGGGAGTGTGGTGATATGGACATGTCCACACATCGTCACTCTGCTGCTGTCTTTACTCACTCTACTATAATTATTTCTATTATTAACATGATTTTCTTTGTCTTTCTTCTCATTGAAACCACACCTGGACCATATAAACCACACCTGGACCATAGAAACTGGACCATATAAACCACACCTGGACCATAGAAATTGGACCATAGAAACTACACCTGGACCATAGAAACTACACCTGGACCATAGAAAACGGCCTGGTTCTGGTTCTGCTTGTGTTTCTGGAGGTTTCTTGCTGTTAAAGGCAGTTTTTCCTTCCCACTGTCCCCTCTGAGCTGCTCAGGATGGGAGACTAAGACGAAGTGAAGATTTAATTCGATCTGCTGCTTCCTTAGACGGCCTGGATTGAATTAAAAATGAGCTCCGTCTTTGTTTTCTTATCTTTGCAGATATCAGGTTTGTGTGTTTTCCCGGTTTCACGAGCAGCTCAATGAGCTGTAGCATCAGTGTGGTACAGTATACTGTGTAATTCTGTGTAATACAGAGTCGTACCGACAGAAAACACACTGATGCTGAGACTCTCCGGCCCTGGCACATATTTTTTCCAATCTGTCACATATTTCATGGCATGTGAGTCCCGCTGTCAGTCTTGGCCCGGGTTCAGATCGGAGGTGCACTGCGACACGTTCTTCCACACTAACAGCTTCCTCTCAGAACCCCATCCGGCTGACATTTACTCAGCAGAACCTCCCCGGTGTGTGTGCGTGATAATTAAAGCGTGTACGCCACAGAGCCTTCTCACATCTCCTTCAGTGTCTCGGTGCGCTGCCCGCTGGGGGATCTTATTTTTAGCTCCGTGGTCTTTGATTAAAATATGACTCTCCTCCCGACCTTCACACCTGCCGCCGTTCTGCCGGGCCCTCAGGAATGAGACCACCTGATAAATCCAGGCCTGCCGGTGTCACCAGAACCGCTGACTGGACATAATCAATCCTCAGTCTCTTTAAACGGCGAGGCATCGGCTCATGGATTCACAGGCAACCACGTTTCCAAATGTGGGGAGGATTCTTCAATTATTCATCTCTGAGCTGACAGGTTTTGAATTATTTTGAGTTTTTGTTCTTTCAGATTCCTGTAAGAGTTAATCTCACTTTTCCTCTTTATTGCCATGATTGTTTCACATTTAGCTTCAGTTCTTCAGAGCTGTTTGATTCAGTTTTCAGGAATAAATTTATGATGTCAAAAAACTAAATGTTTGGTTTTGAATTTTATAATTTTTCTTGTTTTAAATCAACATTTTTTTAAAAGTTTGAGCTCAAAATCATACAAAAAGATGGAGTTCAGTCTTAGTTAATTACTCTCAGCTACTACCACACCTAGTTGTAGCTCAAAAGCTGGAGTTGTATCCATTTTTACTAACCTTGCTAATCTCTGTAAAGCTTAATTAGCTGTGGCAGCCATTTTGGACTGAGTAGACTCCAAATGTTTCTCAGCTGTAGTGTTCATTCAAACCCATCCAGTTGTTCATGAGATATTTTGCTAACAGACACAATAAACCATCTGTTAGAGCTCAGAGTGTGTTTTGGGGATCACTCTCAGCTACTACCACATTATCTGTAGAGTTTTAGCCATTTTTTGTTTTTGTTAATATTGATTAGCTGTGGCGACCATCTTGAGTTGGACTGACTCCAAATTTTAATGAGTTATAGACGTATATCCAATGATTACGTCCTGAGAGTTATTTTGCTAACACTGACAACTACATGATCGCTCACCAACATGAAAGCTGAGCAGTAAACATGAGGAAACAAACTGAAAAGCTCTTATTTTAGCAGAGAAAAAGGCAAACACAAGCTGGTTTTCTGAGGTAAATCCTGACCTGGGTAATCTGATTCGGTTCTGGTTCCTTTAGTCCAAACAAAGGTGGGTAAATCAGGACAACACCTCATAAAAGACCCTGGTTCCTGACCCGTGTTCCGAGAACAGAACCAGCCACAGAACAGGCCAAGAAAGAAAAAGCAACAGAACCAAAGTCATAAGACAAAAATGTGGAAGAATCGTGCCAAGAACTGCCAAGTCAGTGAGAGGCCTCAGCTCAGGACCCGTTCAGCTCGGTTCTGTTCATCCAGAACTTTATTGCCTCTTGGAGCAGATGGTTTCCACGTCAACAGCTTCGGTCCAGCTCCTCCACCTGGCAGACGGTCATTTTCCACGAATGTTTTCTGTCGGATCCTCTTCCATCATCATCACCATCAGTACCAGGAAGTTCTCCAAGTAACCTGACAGCAGCTCGTTCACATCCCTGCAGCCCGACACTGGACCCAACCGGGCCCAACCAGACCCAGCCCGACCCAGCAGGACCCAGCAGGACCCAGCCTGACCCAGCAGGACCCAGCCTGACCCAGCAGGACCCAGCCCGACCCAGCAGGACCCAGCCCGACCCAGCAGGACCCAGCCTGATCCAGCAGGACCCAGCCCGACCCAAACCCGGCAGGATTCTTGGCTCCCTTCATCTGTCGGGGGTTCCGATCCTCGGAGGTCTGCCAGCAGAGATGTTTCCTCCTCCTCAGCAGAGCTCGTTCTGGTTCTCAGATGGTTCTGAAGATGGATCTCCAGGAAGTAATGAGGCATCCAGCGTCTGAACTCATCCAACCTGCTGCTTTTTGGGTTCAAACATTTAAAATACTTGAAATGTTTGAAGCAGCGACACAGAACGATCAGTTTAATGTCTTCAAACCAAAAACCACTCGTGGCGTTTTCTTCTAAATCTTAACGAGAATTAAAGTGAATTAAATTCTCAACCAGCAGCTGTTTTATTTATTTCTCCACATCTGTCCTGCTGTTTGGATTAAATCTTTAAAAATGTGTAAATATTTAACTTTAATAAATCTAGTTATGAAAATATACAAGTTTAATGTTTAGAAATAGTCAAAAGATCCAGTGGCTAATGTTTGCATGTATCTGATTACTTTAAAGTAATTAGCATACTGTTCATGCTAAGCTACGTTAGCTTAACTAGCTTTCTGTTACTGGAAGTAAAATCATTTATAAATGTTAAAGAAAACTTTTCCAGGTTAAATTGTAAGAAAGGTAATTATTTAATATGAAATTAGATCTGTCATATTTTAAACTATTTTATTAAACCAAAGTTTTTTTTGCGGCTAACATTAGCCTGCTAGCTTTAGCTTTAGCAGCTGTTGAGCAGAGTGACGGTTTTAAATGTGAAAACTTCATGAACATTTATATTAAATGGTTCCTAATCAACTCTTTCCCGTTTTTTTATCCTGCCCGGAGGTTCCTGCAGGTTTTTGCCACAGAAAGATGCCGAATCATGAGTCAAAACATCATCGCCCTTTTTGACAGCAGGCGATGATTCGGTTCCTGCTTATTTAAAGCCTGCAGTAATTTACTGAGAATGAGACCCAACTTAATTTAATTACAGATAATGACCCATTGGACATTCCATTTATAGCATTTATATTAAATTAAATTTGATCAACTCTGATTATGGAAGAGAATTACTGTCAGCTCTGAAGATGAAACCAAAACGTCCTGTTCTTTACTTCATTCGGTGCCTGAAAAAAAGGCTTTTTTCCAGTTTTAGAGATGAGATTTAACCCTTAAACAAACCTTTAAGGCCGTTAATAAATCAGAGATCAGATCTCAGCTCCTCCCTGCAGACAGAAGATTCAACAAAGATCAGGAAATAAATCCTGAATGTTTCAGATCAGCTAAATTATCTGAGTCGTCGGCAGTTTGTGCTCACTGAAGGCGATTAGCTGTGGCGGCCATCTTGAATCAAGCTGACCCCAAAAGTTCACACACACACACACACACACAGACAGACACACACAGATAACTACATTATTACCCACCTTTACTGAAGCAATAATTTTGTTGCTGTAAAGGAAAAAAAAAATTAAAAATAATTTCAATCTGAATTAAAAGAAAATGCATTTTCAGCTAAAATACAGTCTGAGGTGAAAGACTTGTTGAAGAAGCTGAAACTGTTAAAGCAACAAGAAGCAGAATGCTAGCTAAAAGCTAAATGGAACAAAAAGTAGCTAAAAGCTAAATGTAGCAAAGCAGCAAAATGCTGGTTGAATGTACCAAAAGGATAGCTGAAACGAGCTAAAAATTAAAAGTAGGGAAAAGCTAACTAAATGTAGGATAAGGGTAGCTAAAAGGAAGAAGTAGCAGAACAGTAGCTAAAAGCTAAAAGGACCTAAAGACAAAGAGAGGCAGCGGCTGAGGCTGATTTTAAAGAAAACAAAGTTTTTTGAAGGAAGTAAAGAAGTTTAAATGTGTTTCTGTGGGGATAATATTCATAAATAAAGTTAAATATTTTCAAAAAGTATAATAGTTACAAAAACCAAAAGTCAGAGCAGCTGTCAGCTGAACGAGCCGAAGGTTTTGATGTATAAACAGCTAAAATAAAACAAAGTCTGCAGATTCGGTTTGATTGTAAAAAAACAAACAGAAAAATCAAAACGCAGGAACAGAGTCTCAGCTCTGAGACCGACCCACGGTTCTGTTGGACCGCCTGGTGGGCCTGAACCAGAACCTCCACCCCTCAGGTGCAGGTCTACAGGTGAGACAGGAAACCTCTGAGCTTCCTGTCAGCTGCAGGAAAACACAACTCTGCCCCCTGCTGGAGGACTGCAGTAATCATCTAAACTGTTCAGGATTTCAGCTTTTCTGTGAGAATCATCTCAGTAAATCTCTTTATTTAAATATAAACAAACATTAACTTCATGACAAAGCAGCTAAAAGACAGCAGACAGCTGCATGGAGGACAAAACAGAAAGACTTTAGTTTTTATTTATTTCTGCCTCCATCGGTGAAACGTGCTCATCTGAAACAGGCAGCCGTCCTTCATCACCTCACACTTTAATTACACTTTTAATGTCTTTTATTGTTGAAGTTCTCTTCTGTTTGTTGAAAACATTTTGCTTCTCAGTCGACGAGCTTTTTTAGTGCAGATTTCCAAGCGTTTAAAATCACGTTGAGGTGATTAAATGTTGGCGTTTCCTGATGGAGCGGCGTCCTTTCTCCCAGAAAACAGGATTATTATCATGATTATCATTAACATCAGCTGCAGCTGTGTCCACATCTGTCTGTAACCTCGAACCGTTAATAAAACTCTCAAACTAAACTAGACTGACAACCCAATTCAAGATGGCCGCCACAGCTACACACAGATAACTGGCTTAACTCAGGCAGGTTTGCAGACATGGAGCACAACACACTCCAAGCTCGAACAGACGTGTCGCGATGTTTCAACAACGATAATATGACGATAAATTCACGATGACACGATGTTAGGAAATCCCCTTTTTCAGATATTAACATTTTAGGATATGAAATATAATTAAAGGTTAACTTATTCTTCTCAACCTACAGTAATGTTAGCCTGAAGCTGTGGCGGGCGATATGCATTCCTTTAAATGATGCCTTCAGGTTGCTGCAGCTGTTTGAAACATCCTGTCTGTCAAACAGCTGCTTCCCTCGTTTCCTCTGATCCTCTTCAGTAAACAAGGAAAGATTTTCTGCGTATTCTTCCAAGAATTAAATGTTTTCCCAGAACTTGTTTTTCAGTCTCGGCAGCTCAGCTGATCCTTTCTCAGCTTCGTGTTCCCGTCCTGAAGTGTTATTAAAATGTTTAAAACTTTAAATAAATTATCTGCTGTCCTCGTCCTCCATGACTTCCTGTCAGAGGGACTCTACATCAGCTGCAGCTCGGGGACTTTTCCTGTCTGACTGTCTCTGTGGAAAAAGCTGCTACATCAGCAGATCATGACTCAGCGTTTCTTCTTCTACAGTATGTGTTGAGGATCACTCTCAGCTACTACCACTGCAGATTTCAGCTCGACAGCAGTGCAATTCACTCTCTCTCTTTATCAACCAGTTAGAACAAAACTAACTCAGTTTACCCTGAAAATATTCAGATAATAGAAAAGAAAGAGTTCAGGTCTTTCAAAGTGTAGACCACTTATGGAGAATAATTATCTTACCTGTTGCAGATACGTTTGTGAACAACCTGAGTTTGTAAAAATCTTCAGAAGTTTGTTCTTCCTGTTTGGATTCATTTACAGGTTTTACATGTTTTAATGTTTGGTCAGGTTTTTGTTTCCCTCTGGTTCTGGTTTCGTCCTCAGCTCCCCTGATTGTCCCGGAGCACACACCTGTTACTCATCGGTCCTCACCTGTTACTCATCAGTCCTCTCCTGTTCCTGCTCCTCATCAGTCCTCACCTGTTCCTGTTACTCATCAGTCCTCACCTGTTCCTGTTACTCATCAGTCCTCACCTGTTCCTGTTACTCATCAGTCCTCACCTGTTCCTCATCTGACCTCACCTGTTCCTGTTCCTCATCAGTCCTCACCTGTTCCTGTTACTCATCAGTCCTCACCTGTTCCTGTTACTCATCAGTCCTCACCTGTTCCTGTTACTCATCAGTCCTCACCTGTTCCTGTTATTCATCTGACCTCACCTGTTCCTGTTACTCATCAGTCCTCACCTGTTCCTGTTATTCATCTGACCTCACCTGTTCCTCCTCCTCGTCAGTCCTCACCTGTCCCTGTTCCTCATCAGTCCTCACCTGTTCCTCCTCCTCGTCAGTCCTCACCTGTTCCTCATCTGAACTGACCTGTTCCTGATCAGTCCTCACCTGTTCCTGTTATTCATCTGAACTGACCTGTTCCTGTTCCTCATCAGTCCTCACCTGTTCCTGTTATTCATCTGAACTGACCTGTTCCTGTTCCTCATCAGTCCTCACCTGTTCCTGTTACTCATCAGTCCTCACCTGTTCCTGTTATTCATCTGACCTCACCTGTTCCTCCTCCTCGTCAGTCCTCACCTGTTCCTGTTCCTCGTCAGTCCTCACCTGTTCCTGCTTCACGTCAGTCCTCACCTGTTCCTGTTCCTCGTCAGTCCTCACCTAAAATTAAATTAAAATTAATTAAATTATTCCTAAACCTGCATGATTCTCCAAACTCTGGGAGTAAAACTGTATTTTAAGAGACTTTTGTTGAATAATTTAAAATAACTGTTGAGAGTTTTAAGTTTCAGTTCTGCTGAGAAAAGGCGACATCTTGTGTTCGTTCTGCTGATTTGAAATCTGTTTCTGTTGAGAGAAATCTTTTTTTTTAATCGTAGATTTTGTGTAGATTTACCTGGTATTAAGTGGTTATAGCTGGAACACAAACAGAACGTTCAGATTGTCTTCAGGAGCCATTTTACGGCTGCAGATGTTTCAAACTGACCACAGCTGGGCTGCCTCGGGTTCATGCTGAGAACAGAATTTATTTTATTAAGATGGAAAATAAGTTTTATGAGGAGAGCCGAGGGGAGCGGTTGGTCCAAACCCAGCGGTACAGATCCACCCAGGCCCGACAGAACCCACAGAGGTTCTCCGAGGTCGAAGGTCACTGACCTCAGAGATAAGCTGTTTTTGTCTTTTTTTGGTTAAATCGTGATGGTTTGTGTTCTTTTATTACTCTTCCTACTCTTGTTTTTATTACCACAACTGAAGATCCTGTTTTATTTTGGTAGTCTCCGTCTCTACATGCTGCTTCCTGTTCTGTTCCTGTCTTCTGTCAGCTCCAAAGAATTTAATTTCTTCCTTTGTTAGTCCACCTGTTCACCTGCTTGAAGCAGTCGTGGTTTTACATTTTACTCCTTGGTTTAAGTCTCTGCTGCTCAGTTAGCTTAGCATCATTAGTTGTGGTTAGCTTAGCATCAATAGTTGTGGTTAGCTTAGCATTGTTGGTTTTTTTGACTTGTCGTCTTTAAATCCCTCTAATCTCCTAATTTCCCAGTGGTTCTTGCAGACATTAAGTTTTAATCCCACCTGTGGTTTCCAAAGCTGGCTCTGGACCCGCTGCAGGCCTCAGGTTGGTCTTCAGATGGTCGCCAGTAAACATTCATCTGAAGCTAAAGTTTTAGTATTAAAACAAACATCAAGTTTAGGAGGATTATAGAAAGTTGTTCAACCAAAGAAAGGAAAACCAAGTTGGATATATTTCTGTGGGATATTTTAAACTTTTAATGTAGTTTTAGTAATAAAAAATGTTTCTGGAGACGCTCGAGCTGAAAAGCCATTACTGTCACACTGACAGAAGATTGGATTTCTGTAAAATAAAAAAAGTTCACATTATTTTAATGATCGTAAATCTCCACAAACCTCCAGACTGCCTGGAATACAATCCTGACACCAGATGAAACTTTAATTAAATCATAAAAATGATAAATCTGACATCCAGCTGCTGCTTTCGAAGTTTAATGTGAGAAACAGACGAAAGATTTATCCTTTAAAACTCGAATCAGATCATCCGTTTGACTAACATCATCAAAATATCTGATAAAATTTTCTTTTAATATTAATAAATGTTTAAATCTGTTGTTTATTTGACCTTTAGGAAAGAACTACGGAGGCCCAGAGGTGCCAAATAAATGGCTTTTTTAAGAAACAAAATTAAAAAACATGATCAGGTTTTAAAATCTGAAGGAAGGTAATGATTGGATAGCCTGATTCAAGATGGCCGCCACAGCTAATCCACCTTGGAAAACACATATAAGTCAGTTAATTACTGGTAGTAGCTGAGAGTCATCCTTGCTCTGACAGCGGCGGGCGACAGGCATTCGTCGGGGAACGCTGGGCCTTTAAGGGTTCGGCGGCAGTTCCGGCCGCGGCCGCCAGGGGGAGTCCTTCCTGTCCTCCCGTCCTTCCTGTCTCCTCAGACAATAAAAACAAGGCGAAGCTTCGTCCGACGGCAGCATCTGCGGACGATCATGCAAAGCCCTCCCCGCAGCCGCCGGACAGACATGTAGCTGCCAGGATGCCGCCGAACCGCTTCTCCCGCTTGCTGCTGTGCGCGTGGCTCTGCTCGGTCCGGGAGGTTCGGACCAAATCCCTGCCGGACCAGTTCGGTAAGGCTCGGCCCTGCAGGAGGAGGGGGGGCAGCACAATGAGATCATGGGAGTGGTTGGTTGGATGCTCGGTTGGATGGATGGATGGATGGTTGGATGGTTGGATGCTCGGTTGGATGAAGCCGCCTGTCTGCAGCGCTGCGCCCTGATGGAGGCAGATGGTCTGGGAGGGGTTTGTCCTCCATGTTTCTGAGGCCGGGCTGCAGGTCCTGAGCTCAGATCAGGTCTGAGGAGGTCTGAGGTGAACTGAGGTGGTCTGAGGTGGTCTGAGGTGGACTGAGGTGGTCTGAGGAGGTCTGAGATGGTCTGAGGAGGTCTGAGGTGGACTGAGGTGGTCTGAGGTGGTCTGAGGTGGTCTGAGGAGGTCTGAGG
>NC_051446.1:25232635-25238959 GCF_001649575.2 Kryptolebias marmoratus
GGTTGACTGAGGTTGACTGAGGTGGACTGAGGTGGTTTGAGGTGGACTGAGGAGGTGTGAGGTGGACTGAGGAGGTCTGGGCTGGTCTGAGGAGGTCTGAGGTGGACTGAGGAGGTGTGAGGTGGACTGAGGAGGTCTGGGCTGGTCTGAGGAGGTCTGAGGTGGACTGAGGAGGTCTTCTGAGGACTCGGTGAGTCCACGTTCAGTAAAGGAGCTCCAGGAGATGATGTAATCTGGGTTCCTCTCCTGTTCCTCAGAGACTCTTCATCCCTCAGAATGAAGACAGGAACAGGAAGTCCGAGTCACTGCAACACGTCCTGGGTTCAGGGACAGGTCTAAAGGGACATTCCGGCCATTCTGGACGCGGTTCCGTGGGACGGTTTCTAAGAGTTCAGCTCCATCTAAATTATTCCACATATCTGAGATTTACAGCCTCTGTTCTTCACTTTCCTGTGAACAAAAATTCATTTTTAATAAAACTCTTCCCAGAGTATATTTTTGGCTGCTTCATCGCCTAAAAACCAGAACAAAAATAGATCCGTTTTATAATTTATAACTTTTATATAATAGTTTTCAGCCATTCTGTATTGTTGGAGCCTCACTCCGTCCTGACTCACTGACTGTCAATCACAGAGTGAAACATTTTAAAGCCTTAAATAATAAGAATTTTTATTTTTTAGTCATAAAAACGTTCTGTTGGTTCACATGGAGGGGGCGGGGCTTAAATGTTGTCCTGCAGGCGGCCACCAGGGGGCGCCTGTTTCTGGAGCTATAACCTGCATCAATGATATTAAACGTGTTTATTTTATTTAAATAATGTGAGGATGGAGAGAAGTCTGAGCTGCAGCTGGAATAATGTTTCATGTCAGATCTTCAGCTGTGGACATTTTTATTTCAGTTTGGTTTGGATGAATCGTATTTGTTTGGAGCTCATCGTGGGAATGTTGGCCAGGCTTTAAATACAGAACTTAAATTTAACTTTAACTGGTTTAACTCGGAGTTATGAAGGTGTTTTTTATTTTGCTCTGAGCTGAAAACCAACGAAGGACTGAAGAGAAGATCCTCTGTGACTCCGAGTTTCTGCTCGAGTGGAAATCCTCTCCAAACGCAACAGAGCCACCATTGTTCCAACTATGGTGGTGATGACAGCTTTGCACACACACACACACACACGCTCACATGAAAGCAGCCATTAGAGCGAGCGCTGCAGTCACACGAAGGAGCTCGTCTCCACAGGAACTGAGCCGAGTGACGAAGAACAACAACAGCAGCAGCTTTGGGAGAGTCGGCACGTCTCCATGGCAACAGCGTGACCCACATCCACGCCGTCCAAGAGGCAGGATGAGAAACAACATGTCCTGGGGCTGAGGAGGCTCGCGACAAACATCATCATCATCATCATCATCATCATCACCAGGACACTAATCCGTCCCTGCTGGAAGTGATGACATCACAATATGATGACATCACAATCTGAACACATGAACATCACAAAAAGATGCTTTTAACTCTTCATAGGTTCTAGTTTCAGTCATCAAGCTGTTTATTACAGTCAGAAGCTGCTTTCAGGGTTTCATTTTACTACAAGCTATTAGCCTGTTAGCTTAAAGCTAACAGTTTACTAAACATTAAACTGTTAGCTTAAGGCTAACAGGCTAACAGTTTAACACCAAGCTGTTAGCCTGTTAGCCTGTTAGCCTGTAGCCAACTCTCTGAAAGACTCCCTTTTATAGGAGCTGTTTCCCCTAAAGTTAACATTGGATTTTTGTTCTTTTTTGCACTTTTTATTATTTTTTTCAGATCACATCATGGATCACCTCTCATCCATGGCCCTGTGGTTGATGTTTGGTAGATTTGTGGTAAATTTGGATCATTATTTGCTGCTTGATGATTCCGTCCTTGTAATAAAACCATTAAATGAGTACAGCTGTAATTACCACTTTCAAAGGTACAGGTTAATTAGATTCAAAGGTTAGAGTTAGGGAGGAAAAGCAAATATTTTAGATGAATAAATAAAGGAGTTTGTCTGTTTCTGTTTAAATAAAAAAGCATAATTAACCCTTTAAATCCTTTTCTCATGAGGCGAGTCGATGTGTTTTTGTTCTTTTTTCCGTCTTTCAGAGGTACAGATCAAAGTTCAGGTGTTTGACAACAGCGACCTGTCGCCGCTGGCGGACGCTCAGGTGGACGTTCAGGGGAACCAGACGCTGCTGGCGTCGAGTCGAGCCGGGCGCGATGGCGTGGTGAGAGTCACCTTCCTGTACCCGGCGGGGTCATGGGTCATCATCACAGCCTCCAAACAGGATTACATCACCAACTCCGTGCCCTGGCACTCCAGCCGCATCCCACGTAGGTCCACCGGCCTCAGATGTTCTGGACTCGGGTCGGTTCTGCTTTTGGTACCGTCTGTAGTTGGATGTAGTCTGAGTCCAGTTTGTTGTCTCTGAAGCGTTATTGGTCCTTTCAGCCGTTAAAGTGGCCTAAAATTAAAACTTTGTGTTTGTTTAACTTCAGAAACAGCCGAAGGGACTGAAAATATCCTGAAAAGATCTTTGTTTACACTGAGCGCGTACCCGCATTTCAGATCAGATCCATTCGATGGAGTTCAGGTTAACCTGCTTCATGTTTACAGTTTCTACTGAAAACTACAGTCAGACTTTTTGTCTTCCTAAGTTCTCTAAACAACTTTAAACAGAAGTGAAATAAGATTGAAAGGTCCTGACTCAGGCGTGAATTAGTTTGATTTAATTGTTATGAAATAAACATTTGCAGTTTCAGTAGAAACTGGAGAAATGTTCTTTTTTTTCTGAACAGTAAAAGTTTGACTGAATTCATCTTAATTCAAAGACAAATATTATTATTATTATTTTGTTCTCCTTGTCTGACTTCAGGATATTTGATGTAACGTTTCCTGTTTCTTTGAGGTGAAAAGTAAAAACTCTGAGGTTTTGTTTCTCCTCCTGTGGACCCTTTCAGTGTACGCCTCGGTCAGCCTGTACCTCCTCGCCGAGAGGCCGGGAACGCTCATCCTGTACTCCGACGTCCTGCAGGTTCTGTCCGGGTCACCAGGTGAGCTCAGACCCTCTGAAGACCCGCAGCCTGGACCGGGTTTTGCCTTTTTGCTGCAACTCCTCACGGCTCTCTGTCTGTTTCAGGGGCTCGGAACCAGCCGCTGGTCCAGCTCCAGAGGAAGTCTATCCAGATGCCTCCCGACTCCAACTACACGGCGCTGTCGGCGTCCCTCACCACGGCCCGGAGTCAGTATGAGATCGGAGGCTTCCCGTTCCTCCTGGGCCGGGAGACCAACAGCTCAGGTCTGCGTCTGAGCACTGCACGGTCTGACCTTCAGGGTGAAGCTGTCTTAAATGTCTCCTCTTGTGAATAATCTTCCTCTCTGTAGAACGATGGAAATGACCTTCGACCCTTCCCAGGTTGATTCTCTGAGGTCATTGCTGATGTCTTTCCGCCCTGGCGTTGTGTTAACTCACACCTGGAGCTCCAGAGCAGCATAACCTGCTGATCCTGGACCAGTTTTTGAATCATAACTTTAACTTTTTGTGTCATAAACAACGATTTGGTGGAATCTGTTTGTTTTTGGTCTTTTGAGGTCAGAACTGAACCCCGTTCGAACCTGATGAAGAGCAGATCGGGTTGATTTTGTCCTGACATGTAAAGATGTGATGAAATCAGGACTCTGATGTCGGAGATGTTTCCCCTTCAGGCGCAGAAACCGGGTGGACGGACCTGACGGCTCTCGCTGTCATCAGCGTCCAGCTCTTTGACAAAGATGGTGGCGCGATCAAGGTCTCCGATCCGATCCACGTCTCTGTGCCGCTGCCGTCCGACACCCGGAACAGGATGGCCACGAGCGTACCTGCTTGGCTGTATCAGCCGAAGACGGGTAAGGAAGACCCATGAATCATAGATGCTGACAGGAGGTTACATAACCCTCCTGAAATAGAAACACTGTTTCAGACCGAAGACACGAAACTTCAGATGGATTTAAAGCTTTACATGTTTAATAATGAAGGTTGTGTTTGTTCCTTCCAGGACTGTGGGTTCGGAACGGGACGGGCTACATCAAAAAGGACGGGACACAGTTCGTGTGGAACGTTGTGGTTCCTCAGATGGGATACTGGTTAGCTGCCTTTCCTTCATCTTCAGGTACTTCATCCTCAGTCCTGCTGCTAAAACACAGAAACAAACTGTTTTAACATCAAAAACTAACATTGTTAATCATCCTGAATCTGCAAACTGAAAGCCCTCTGCCTGCTGTTAAAAAAGGGAACTATAGCTTTAAAAAGCTTCAGTTAATGTGATGTGATTCAGGTGCAAACAGGTTTTTCTGATAAAGTTTGTGCCTCTCTGGTTTATAAATAATGGAACATTTTGCAGGTTTCGGTCTGTCCTATCCCGGCCTGAGGGACATCACCACCTACCACACCTTGTTCCTGCTCTCCATCCTGGGTTCTCTGGCCCTGCTGGTCCTCATCCTGCTCTGCGTGCTGCTCTACTACTGCAGGTCTCACTTTTAGGTTTTCACTAACAGGAACGAAACTGGATCTGCTGAGAGACGTTTGTTTGAAAGCTGATCTGTTTGCCTTCCAGGCGAAGGTGTTTGAAGCCTCGCCGGCACCAAGGAAAACCCCACGCATCCAACCTAAACGGAGCCAAGAGAGACCAGGGTACGTCTACTTCACGTCTGAATCTGATCTGCGGAGGCCATGTTGAGTCGGGACCTTCCAACGACAAATCGGACCTGTCCCCATCTCGAGACTACCAGAGTTCCAGGGAGGACCTAACTAAGCATGTTCCGGCCCACATGCTGCGACACGGGAAGGGAAAAAACGCTTCAGGCTCCCAGCGGGGAGAGAGCTTCCCCATGAAGGTCACTCGAGCTACGGAGACCAACAACCTGGACAACCCCTTACTGCACGAAGACTACAACCGCAGCTACAGCCCCAAGGAGGGCAAAGAATCGGAGTACCACAGACATCACAACGCCAACGACAATCGAGGATACTCGTCCGATCCGCCATCCCCGCCTCGCTTTCAGGGCTACGTGCCGAGTCAGTCAGACAAACCTCCAGAGTATTCAGCTGCGGCGGCAGACAGCCTCGCCAGACCCACCTCCCTGAACACCCAGCCGGGTCAGATCATCTTCTGCAGCTCTATCGACCAGATGAAGGAGAACATGTACCGCAGCATGGTGCCCACCCTGGTCATCCCGGCTCACTACATGCGCCTGCCGTCTGAGTTCGCTGCCAAGGACGGTAAGGAGCAGAAGGACCAGGACAAAGACGGGACGCAGATGGGAGGGGGCCAGCAGCATCACCACCAGAAGCAAGCCCAGCAGCAGCAAGGCGGATCCCAGGGCGACGACTCGGAGGAGCCAAGCTGGGCGTCCGACTCCTCCGGCGGAGCGGTGACCATCCCCGTGCTCTTCAACGACTCCACCATGGCTCAGATGAACGGGGAGCTGCAGGCTCTGACGGAGAAGAAGCTGCTGGAGCTGGGTGTGAAACAGCACCCGCGGGCCTGGTTCATCTCCCTGGATGGACGGGCCAACGCCCACGTCCGCCACTCCTACATTGACGTCAGCAACGACCTCAGTGGCGGCGGCGGATTTGGAGGCGGCTTGAGTAGCGCCCAACGAGACGTCAACCTCGAGCCACCTCTCGAGTCCCAAGAGAGGAAACTGGCTGCCAACCGGAAGGGGAAGGATGAGCGCTGGGGGTCGGGAGGTCGGAAGGGTCACGGTGTCAGCAGCGGCGGCGGGAAGAATTACTCCAAGCTGGCCTACCAGGACCACAGCGAGCCCAGCAGCAGTGAGGGACGCCCGGTGTCCCCGGAGGAGAATTCCCTCACCCCCCTGCTGGACGAAGGACCGTCTTCACGTGGGTCCACCATCACCAGGAGGGGGCGCAGCAGAGGAAACAGCAGCCGCAGCAGCAACAGCGAGAACCGCCGCGACTCCATGACCAGTCCCGAAGACGACCCCGACGACAAAGACGAGAACAAGAAGAGTCCGTGGCAGAAGATCGAGGACAGACCTCTCATGGTCTTCCACCCCAGGAAGTAACTTACAGGACACTGGACCTGAACCAGGTCCTTTCAAGAACTGAAGAAAGATCCCAATAAGCACAACCTCTGCTTCACCGGCCCGTCTCCACCGGCCCATCTCCACCGGCCCGTCTCCACCGGCCCATCTCCACCGGCCCGTCTCCACCGGCCCGTCTCCACCGGCTCGTCTCCACTGGCCCGTCTCCACCGGCCCGTCTCCACCGGCCTCCAATGGACCGTCTTCACTGGCCCGTCTCCACT
>NC_051446.1:25241608-25241727 GCF_001649575.2 Kryptolebias marmoratus
GCGGCGGCGTCAGACTGATCCGCCCGAGGAGCTGTGGCGGCAGCGTCAGACTGATCCGCCCGAGGAGCTGTGGCGGCGGCGTCGTCAGACCGACCCGCCGATGGTTCTGTGACGGCGGC
>NC_051446.1:25241827-25243284 GCF_001649575.2 Kryptolebias marmoratus
CCGTCTTCACTGGCCCGTCTCCACTGGTCTGTCTTCACTGGCCCGTCTCCACCGGCCCGTCTTTGTTGACCCGTCTCCACCGGCCCGTCTTCACCGGCCCGTCTTTGTTGACCCGTCTCCTGGTTGGAGTTTGACGTCTCCGGGCGGTGCTTTCACTCCCTGTCTCGCTGTCTCTCCTGGTTTCTGTAGAATCTGTCCCGTCTCATCCCTGAACCATCGTCTGAGCCATCAGCCCTACTGACTCTGGAAATAGCCATTTTATAGAGCAGGATATAAAACAGAGCACTTATGGAGAATTTAATAACCGATTGATTGATGATTGTTTGACACAAATGACTTTTTAAAGGGATTTATTAGTCCGGATCTGAAAATCGTCCCCCGTCTCTGCACCGGTTTTCCACAGAAGCTCACGTCTTTGTCACAAATTGAAACCATTTTGAAGGAAACATTTTCCCTCAGCCTGAATGAGTCATAAAACGAAGGGAAGTTCGTCACGTAATTCAGACGATAATGAGTTTAATCATCTTTTTATCACAGTGACAAACTGTACAGATCTGCCTAAACTTCCAGCCAGCAGACTTCTGTGTGTAAATACACCCAGACATTTGAGAAACCGTTCGTTAAAGAAAGCTTGCATGCGTATGAATGTAAGAAATGACCAGAAGGCACCAGAAGCCCCCTCCCTGTGTTGTCGCCACTGATTTACTTGAAGATTCCCTCCTGAGATCCAGGCGGCGGTTTGCAGACGGGGCCGTACCACTCCTCTCCTGTAAGTGCCTTCTTCCACAGAGGAGCGAGCGACAGGCGTGGCTTTAAAAGCACCGACACCACCACACTCCGGGGAGCATGCCTGCCAAATCCGAGCTTTTCTTCTGGCTTTTCCATCCTTCGGTATATAAACTTCTTGTATCTTTCCTGTTTTTTCAGAAACCCTGTAAATGGCTATGACTAATTCTCTAAGGTTTAGTGTGTATACGATGTGCATGTAACTCGTAGATTAGGATGTTTTTAATGTAATCTTTTTGCAGATGTTTGGCACAAAACATGATTCACAGATGCACTGACCTGGAGTGCCAAATGGACTCTGTTCGCTGAAAACACTGACTTCTCCCTTAAAGCAACAGTTCAGGGTTTTTTTAACGGGGGTGTGTGTTGTTGTTTGAACGGTCAGTATGTTACCTGCAGCAGATAGCAGTCAGATCGAGCTCTGGAGAATCAGAGAGAAACTTCCATGAAGGAGCTCACTTTCCAATCTTCCATAAACAAAACATTCTTTGCAGTTTTTATAAGAATTTTTGTTTATTGACTCTTGGTTGTACTCGACTCTGAGTAGCTGTTAGCTCGACTCTGAGTAGCTGTTAGCTCGACTCTGAGTAGCTGTTAGCTCGACTCTGAGAAGCTGTTAGCTCGACTCTGAGTAGCTGTTAGCTCGATTCTGAGCGGCAGTTAGCTCGACT
>NC_051446.1:25246238-25250274 GCF_001649575.2 Kryptolebias marmoratus
ACTCTGAGTAGCTGTTAGCTCGACTCTGAGTAGCTGTTAGCTCAACTCTGAGTAGCTGTTAGCTCAACTCTGAGTAGCTGTTAGCTCAGCTTCTTTAGGAGAATTTCCCTCAGATTATCCAAACCGTCTGATGTTTCTGCAGGAAAGATACTGACCGAACTACTCCACACAACCAGACCTAAAAAAAGCGGAACTGTCTCTTTATTCTCGCTCTGATAAGATTGACTTCCGGTCGTAAATGTTTACAAGAACAACGTACTGACCAACCCGCTCCTGCTGTTCCGAGCATCACTGCCTTCGTCACGTCAGCCACTGAGAACCTAAATGTTCCGACCATCAGCTTCTGTTCAGACTGAAAACCTGATTTGATGAATCCTGATTTGATGAAACCTGATTTGATGAAGAGTGAGGAGTTCCACAGAAGGCTGGAGCTTCGTGTCCACTGCTGTAAATGTAAAGTTTAATGGGCCGGTTATGGTTTTTTGAGTTGTGAAACTGTGGCTTTTCTTGTCTGTGATTTTGTTTGTTTTTTTTACACGAAAGCTGTTTTTTCCAAGCAGCCGATGTGAACGTTTTTCTTCACACGGCGGCTGAAACCACAGGAGAGTCCTGATGAGGAGGAGGAGGAGCTGCAGGCCTTCATCTCGTGCTGTGAAATGATTTGCGTCATGAACCTGCTCGGTGGTTTGTAAACTGTACATCTTGTTTTTCTGTACATGAAACAAAATACAAATAAATTTGTTCCCACGGTCCGTCTGTGGTTTAAATGTTTGTTTAAAAAAAACTTATCAGTGACAGAAAATAAAATATTTATTTTATTTCATTTTGTCTAATTAAAGCTACTAAAAGTTAATGCAACCGACACCTGTCAGCTGAACTTATAATTACTGTAAAGTTAAAGTTAAAGGGACTCATTAAAAAACAAAATCAAAATATTTAAAGATAAGAGTTTCAGTTTGAGACAGTTTGCTCCGTAGTTTTCCAGATCTATTCATCTGCAGTCCACACTCAACGTAAACAAAGCTGGAGACCATGGGGAGGTCTGAGTCACATGACTAACCTCCATCAGGCCGAGCCGAAGTCTGCAGGGAAACAAATATGGTGGTAACTTTGACCTGTTTTCTATCACTTCAGCAGCCAAAGTTCGGCTGTTTCCTCCGGCAAACCAGTAGTAGTTGCCTTCCCGTCACGAGTTTTGCTTACATATCTTTTATTTACTCATCAGTTTGGGAGCGATTGGGCAGATTTCATTGATTTGTTTTGTCTTCGTGACTTTAGTATCTTTAATAAAAAACAAATTTTAAATTATTTCAGTAACAAACAAATAATTCTTGTGGAGTTGAAAGCACCAAATACACTTATAAACTGTAACAACGCAGACAGAAGTAGTTAGGAAAACAAAACAAGCAGAAAAAGCTAATTTTAGCTGATGCTAGCTGAGGTGTACTGTCCCTTTAAGAACACAACCGCGTGCCTGGGTCACGTGGCAGCTGGAGCGCGTCACGTGATTTTTCTCCGCCTGCGTGTTTTTTCTCTGAGCTCAGATCGTCTCTGAAGATGCAGTGAAGTAAATTCGAACACAGATAACATCTCTTCCACCTGCTTTATTAAACCAACGAGGTAAAAACTTTTTCTTTCGCTCCGCCGAAAAAACCCTCATTCAGAGCTAGCTTAGCCGCTAGGTAGCATGCTAAGCTAAATGAGTTTGTTTGGCTCTGGAAGCTAACGATGCTACCTTGCTAGCTCAGGCTCTGATTCTCGAGAAGTTCCTCTTACTTTTAAGAATATGTTTATTTAACATCTCCGAGTATTTTAGCCTGCAATGTGAAGCCAGTAGGTTTTATTTTAGTTGTTTTTCAGGCTGTTTGAAGGAAAAGAAACGCACCGATAACATCTTTGCTGGAGCTAACTGCTAATGATGGTTAAAAACAAAACAACCAGAAGGAGATTTTATCTTTTAAACAAACAGGAAAAGTAGTTTAACAGACTTTAAACTTCAGGAGGTGTTCCCTCTGCAGCTTTACAGCATCATGATGAGAGCTGAACATAAATTAATCTGTTTTTAAAACATTAAATAAAGTAAAAGGTACATTTTATTCATCAATATATCTATAAACTGACTGTTTTCAGCCTTTAAAGCTAATATAACTTGACATTTACAGACTTTATTATGAAATAATGAGCAGGAAACATTTAAACAAACCTTTTTTTCTGTGTTTATGTTTGTTTACTACATTCAACATCTTTATTTTGATAAATTAGTGATTAGTGTTGTTTGATGTCCCGTCAGATGTTGCTTTCAGGGCAAATATAATTTACATAATCAGGTTATAGATTCAAACTTCATGAGTTGACATTGGAGGCTGTAAATGTTGGTAAACAAGAATAAAAACTTGTTTTTAAACCCCAGGTTTGTTTCCAGCTGAAGAGCTGGATGGAGATAAAATAAATGTCAGATCTTTCTGCTGACAGGTTGTTTGTTTGCTGTTCGCTGTGTTCAGGCTCTGCAGATGGCGGTCCCGGTCCTGGTTCCGGTCGTGGTTCTGGTCCTGCTGGGCCCGAGCTCAGCGCTGGTCTGTCCTGATGGGGTTCTGTGTGGAGACCAGGAGGGGGAATCCGGATGCTGCCCACCGCCACGCGTGAGCGACCCGCCCGTGTTCACCGTCTGTTAGCAAAATATCTCCTGAAACCTTCAGAACGTAGCCATTATTCAAGATGTCCGCCGCAGCTGATGGACCTGAGTCAGACTGGTTTAACTCTGTCGGTTTTACAGACATCGAGCTGAACTCTGGAGTGGTAGTAGCTGAGAGTCATCCCCTTCTGAGCGCAGCGTAACGTTGTTGTCGTTGAACTAAAACTCCTTCAGTTTATAGTAGGAGAGTCAACGAGGTTCTGTGTGACTTTGTTTTAAGCTTTAAGTTTCTGTTTTAGCTGCTGATTGTGTTTGTGTTTTATTTTTGTTTCCATGGCGACGGCGGCGGCTGCAGCTCGGAGGCCGGGTGGAGGCGGTCATGTGTCCGGATCAGGAGTACGAGTGTCCGGACGGCACCACCTGCTGCCAGCTTCCTGACAGCTCCTGGGGCTGCTGCCCGTTACCCAAGGTGCTCCGATGTGGCTGGAGAGGATTAACAAAGATGGCGCCTCAGGCAGATCAAACAAAAGCAGTTTAAAAGTCCAGGTTTTAATCGTTTAAACATTTAGACTCAGTAAGAGGAGGAGGACAAAACGATTCAGGTTCTCTGTTCTGATCGATGTTTGAAGATTTTGGAGTAAATTAATTAATTAATTAATTTATCGGCTTCTAAAAGCTTCGCCGCCGACGTGCTGAAGGAGCTAAATGAGCTGATACCTCCTTATAAACACTAGCTAAAGGGTTAAAATGTAAAATGCCAGCTAAAAGTAGCTAAAGGTTGGGTAAAAACTAAAAGCAACAAAATGCTAATTAAATGCTTAAAGGTAAAGTTAGCCCGGCGCCCGGTCCACTCATGGTTCTGATCTCAGATTCTGACAGTTAGCGAAGCCATGAGCTACGCTAGCCTCTGCTATGCTAGCTAACGGCTACAATCCGAAACATCAGGAAGTGTTTAATTTGAATCTGTTTCCTCACGGCGTTTATTTGTTTATTTTTAAATGACTCATTTTTACGTGTTTTTGTCTCTTTGTAGTGAATCTTTTTCCTGATTGTTGTTTGTTTTGTTTGTTTGTTTTCTGCTCAGGCCGTTTGCTGTGAGGATAAGCGTCACTGTTGCCCCGAGGGAACAGAATGTGACCTCGTCCATTCGAAGTGCGTTTCGCCGTCGCTCGGGTCGTTCCCTCTGCTGGAAAAACTTCCTGCTGGAAGAGCCGAGAACAAACCAGGTGAGAACGAACCGGGTGAGAACGAACCGGGTGAGAACGAACCGGGTGAGAACAAACCGGGTGAGAACAAACCGGGTGAGAACAAACCGGGGGAGAACGAACCGGGTGAGAACAAATCAGGTGAGAACGAATCGGGTGAGAACAAACCGGGGGAGAACGAATCAGGTGAGAACGAATC
>NC_051446.1:25251568-25258155 GCF_001649575.2 Kryptolebias marmoratus
GGGTGAGAACAAACCGGGGGAGAACGAACCGGGTGAGAACGAATCGGGTGAGAACGAATCGGGTGAGAACAAACCGGGTGAGAACAAACCGGGGGAGAACGAACCGGGTGAGAACAAACCGGGTGAGAACAAACCGGGGGAGAACGAATCGGGGGAGAACGAATCGGGTGAGAAGAACAGCTGTGTCTCAGAGTTAAATGTCCTCTAATAACCGTGTCTCTGTCTCTGGTTTGCAGCGGTGATCTCGCCCGTGAGACGGCCCCCTCCAATGGAAGTCCCCGCCACTGCTACTGCTGACGGTGAGCTGCTGAGTCTGTTTGTGTCTCACTTTGAAGGACCTGAGGACACGGGTGTTGACAGTTGTTCTTTTCAGTGGTGTGTCCGGACAGGAAGACGGCCTGTCCCGATGAGACGACCTGCTGCCAGATGTCCAACGGGACGTACGGCTGCTGTCCTCTGCCCAACGTCAGTGAGACAAAATCATTTTATCTGAAACGTCGTGTCAGCTGTAACTCATCCATCCATCCATCCATCCATCCATCCCTCGGCTGAAGAGTTAAAAGTTAAATTTCTTCTTCTCCTCTCAGGCCGTCTGCTGTTCGGATCACGTCCACTGCTGTCCCGCCAACACCAGGTGTGACCTGAAACGTGACGTCTGCGTGCCCGATCAGGGAAACTCCACCCCGCTCGTGACGACGCTCGCCGCCGTGACGGAGCCGCCGGCCCCACAGGTCAAAGGTCAGCTCTGAAAACAGAACTCGTGGAGCTGACACTGATCTTTGTCACCTAAACTTTATTGGTAAAGAAGCACTTTGAGGCTTTTTGTGCACAAATTGAAGTTATTCAAATAGAAAATACGTTAAAGATGCAAGAATCTGTCTGTTTTCTGTCAGTTGGTGAAGTAAAACTAGCAGCCCTGGATGGGAGCAGATATGTGAAGAAACTGGAGCAGGAGTTTAATCCGGGGCGACGTGATGAAATCTGAGGTTTGTTTTTCAGGTCGCGCTGTTCCCTGCAACGACTCGGTGGCCTGCGCCGACGGAAGCACCTGCTGTAAATCTGTCCGAGGAGAATGGGCCTGCTGTCCGTTACCGGAGGTACGATCAGACTCGCCTCACGGCCGTCAGCTCCAGGAAGAGTCCCATCCCGTCTGTGTAATTCAGGAAGAATCAAGAAGAAATAAAAACATTTTCTTTAGTTTTAAGAGATGTTACACGTTTTTCTGATGTTTTGGCTTCATTTTCCTGGTTTATTGATAACTTTCTGACTGGAATGAGACGTCCTCGTCCCCCTGCAGGCTGTGTGTTGTGAGGACCACCTGCACTGCTGTCCTCACGGGACCGTCTGTAACCTGGAGGCTCAGACCTGCGACCACTCCTCAGGCGGCCCCGTCACGCCTCTGCTCCCCAACACGCCCGTCTTTCCCCTGCCAGCTGAAAACAGGAAGTGCGAGGAGTCCACGTCGTGTCCCGGGAACTGGACCTGCTGCCAGGCGGCGGGCGGACGCTGGGCCTGCTGTCCTCTGCCTCAGGTAGACCGGACCAGCGTGAGGGGTCGACCGGGAGCTGAGCTCATGTTGAATTTAAAGAACTGTAACATATTTTCTGCTGCGATATCAGGACTGAAACGGTTGGATGGGTGTCAGGGTCTAAGAGCCTTTGTTTGGGTGTTCACACTCTGACCTTTGACCTCTGACCTCTGCTGAGGTTTGACAGAAAACTTCAAACAGAACCGGGTTTAGAACTCATTGATGTTTTTTTTTTTGGGGGGGGGGGTTCTTTTTTTTTTTGCAAATATTGCCTACGTTCATCGTACTGTTGACCTTTGACCCCTGCAGGCTGTCTGCTGCGACGATCACGTCCACTGCTGTCCTCACGGCTCCGTCTGCGACCTGGAGGCTCAGACCTGTGACGACCGCGCCAGTTCCTCGCCGCTGCTGCCCTGGTTCTCCAAAGTTCCCGCTCAGAGCAGCGAGAACTGCGACCAGCAGACGGCGTGTCCCGGAGGAACCACCTGCTGTCGACGGGAGGCGGGACTGTGGGGCTGCTGCCCCCTCCCTCAGGTAGGCGCCCCTCTGCCTGCCGGGTGCAGGGCATTCTGGGTAAATGTGGCGTTCTGTCAGTAACTCCCGTGGATTTCAGGCTGTGTGCTGCAGCGACCGCGAGCACTGCTGCCCCCGAGGCTACAGGTGCAACGTGGCTCAGCAGACCTGCGACCGACCCGGGGACACAAGCGTCCCCTGGGTCCGGAAGGTCCCGGCGCCGCAGGGGGAACCCGTCGGGGTCCGGATCCCGTGTGACGCTCGGACCAGCTGCCCCAAAGACACGACCTGCTGCTTCATGGAGAAGAGCCACAGGTGGGGCTGCTGCCCCGTCCCCGACGTGAGTGGAACCGGACGGCTTCAAGGTTCTCCACCTCCGGAACGGTTCTCTAAAAACTAAACTAAACTCGAGATTGAAATAAATCCAAGTAAAGTCCCGTCATTCCCTGAAGGAATGCTTGTCGCCCGCCACACATACAGATTATAAACCCACAGCAGATGTTTTCATGTTGAGTCGCTCAGAAAAAAACAGAAAACTGAGAAATGTGTCGGATCTCCAAATTTAAAAATAAATTTTCCGACCTGTTTTTCCGTAATTCCTTAATTTCTGTTCCTTTTTGAACCGGGGGGGGGATTTGCTGCAGTAAGATGAATTTGGAGAAGCTGAGCTGGTCGACAGTTAGCTGCAGGTTCTGATGTAATCGTTTAGGGCGAGTTCAGTCCACGTGTCTCACCAGTTGTCCTTGTTGTCCTTCAGGCTGTGTGCTGTAAGGACGGGAACCACTGCTGCCCCAGAGGACACACCTGCGACCCCCACCGGTCCTCCTGCTCCAGGGGTCCCCTCGTCACGACCTGGTTCACCAAGCTGGCCGCTCGGACCGAGCCGGGCGGCGCGGCGGACGTGAAATGTGACGATAAAAGCAGCTGCGCTTCGGGGACGACCTGCTGCCGGCTGCAGAGCGGCGAGTGGGGCTGCTGCCCGCTGGTGAAGGTCGGGTCTTCGTCGCTTCAGCAGCTCCGTGGTTCCAGCAGGGTCTCATGTGGTCTTCTGGTTTCTCCTCAGGCGGTTTGTTGTGAGGATCATGAGCACTGCTGTCCTCAGGGGTACACCTGCAACATGAAGACCAAGACGTGTGAGAAGAAAGCTGCCGACACGCCCCCTCTGAGGGACGGCCCCGGGCTGCTGTAGGTGCAGCTGCTGCCCCCTTCAGGAGGTACGTTCAACCCGCCTAGACCCGGGACCGGGACCGGGTCCAGGTCCAAACAGAACCAGCTGCTGTTTGACACGACCTCACTGAGTCGTGGGAGGAGACGCTGCTCTGATCTGAGCCGGATTCAAACGTTTATTAGTTTTATAGAAGGAAGAGGAAAAACTGTCCTCAGGGACGTCCTCTGTTGTTTTGGTTTAGGCGGCCATCTTGGCCTGAAAGTTTTTAGTTTCAGTCGGATCTTCGTGTCCCGACGTGATTTGGCTGAAATGCAGTCGTTTTTACAGATGTTGAGCTAGAATTCAGTCTGGTAGCTGAGAGTCGTCCCCAACAGATAATCTGAGCTCCGTTCAAAACGAAGGACGCTTGAACCTTCAAGGAGTTTTACTTTTTTTATTCAGAAATCGAGTTTGAAACTTGGACTCTGTTTGAAGCCGACTTCAGGTCCACACCTGGACCTCATCCTGTCCATCTGGAGGTCCACACCTGGACCTCATCCTGACAATCTGGAGGTCCACACCTGGACCTCATCCTGTCCACACCTGGACCTCATCCTGTCCATCTGGAGGTCCACATCTGGACCTCATCCTGTCCAGCTGTTCTCAGATCAGTCAGGATCTTGGCTTCAGGCCAGAGGTTTAGTGAAACTCCAGCAGTAGGTCCTCAGGTTCTCCTCAGGTTCTCAGCATGTCCTCAGGTTCTCAGCTGGTCCTCAGGTTCTCAGCAGGTCCTCAGGTTCTCAGCAGGTCCTCAGGTTCTCAGGTTCTCCTCAGGTTCTCAGCAGGTCCTCAGGTTCTCAGCAGGTCCTCAGGTTCTCAGCAGGTCCTCAAGTTCTCAGCAGGTCCTCAGGTTCTCGGCAGGTCCTCAGGTTCTCAGCTGGTCCTCAGGTTCTCAGCAGGTCCTCCTCAGGTTCTCCTCAGGTTCTCACTGGTTGTCGTCTTGTCTTCAGGCTGTTTGCTGCGGCGGCTCGAGGCGCTGCTGTCCTGGTGGGTTCTCCTGCAACCTGAAGGCTGGACCCAGCAGAAGCAGCTGACCTGGGACTCCCTGTGGGGGGGCAGGAGGTCAGGACTCTGACCCCCCTCTGCTCCTCTTTGCTCTGAGACCTTCTGTGTTTTTGCTGTTAGTTTGTAGACGAGGAGGCAGGTAGGTCCTCAACACGTTCACGTGTCACTTTATTTTGAAAGTCCTGCATTTCAGTGTAAAGCTCCGAGCTGCAGAAGAGCCTGGATCCTGTAGAAGATAAAGATGTTTCTGCTGTTTGGACTGAAGAAGAAACATTTATTACTTTTATTTAAATTTAAAGATTCTGAGGAAAAAAGGTTTTAAACTCAGAGAATCTCATTTGTTGAATTTTTCTTTTTGTTTTTCAGGTAAAAATTAAACTTTAAAGCAGGAAAATCCAGGAAAGATGCAGCTTATTAACACCTCACTTATAGTTTTAATCATTTCTGAAACAATCTTCTGCTTTTTCCTCGTTAAAGACTCAAATCTGACCTTCAGTTGTAAATATTTCAATCTGAGCCTCATTCTGTGGTTTTATTAACTTTAATCATTCAGCTCTGATTTCAGAAACATTTTCATTTTTAATATTTTCTTTGTTGCAGTAAAATCTGACAAGAGTGTAAAGATTTGAATCTTTTTGATTTAAAGATAAATAAAAATAAAAACAAGTTGTGCCTTCTTTAACGTTTCTGCTCCAGTTTTTATCATTTCAGACACATTTAAAGCAAAATTAAAACAATTATTATTATTATTTATTGAAATAAATAAACCCTCAGTTTTTCAGTTTTAATGGTGAAAAAATCACATTTTAATATTAATAAAGTTAAAACTTAATTTATTATATTATTATTATTATTTTTTTTTGTGTCAGAAACTCGCAGCTAAAATAAAGTTTTCTGAAACTTCCTGGATTGAAGACTATGACCTCATCCTTCCTCTTTGACCTTTAACCCTTCCTCCTGGTCTGCCTGTTGTCATGGTGACCTCAGTAAACAGGAGCTAACAGGTTAGCTGCCCCCTGGTGGTGACAGGCTGAACTTCAGTTGATGTCAGATCTTAACCTCAAACTGCAGATGTCAAAGATTAAAGGTTAAAGACAGGATCCTTGTTTAGCATCAAAGACAAAAAGTAAACATCTGAGCTCCATAAATCTGCTGAAGACCTCCAGATGTTTTCTTCTTCTGCAGCTTCGGCTTCAGCCTCTGAGCAGCAGCCGAAGAGACGAGAAAACCTCTGAGGGGAGAGCCGAAGGTCTGCGGGTTCTTCTGGGTCAGAGGAGACGCCAACAGAACCAACACCAGAACCACCCAACACCAGCAGTCCTGTTTGGACCTCTGCAGCTCAGAGTTTAAACAGGAAGTTGGTTTTTCACGGCTCACCTGAGGTTTTACATCTTTACCAGTTTCTACAGAATCTCGGGTCTAAAAACTTTACCTTCTTCTACAGCTTTAAGCTTCTTTGGTCCTGGTTCTGTTTCCACCCCGCACACAGGGAACGGGTCAGAACATTTTCTTTAGATTGATGTAAAGTTCTGTTGGAACTGCTTTGGCTTCGTCAAACTTTGTGTTAATTTCTGAACAGATCAAATCAGCAGATCTGTTCTTTCAGGGTTCATCCTGAGGGTCTCTGTGTGTGTGTGTGTGTGTGTGGGCGTCGCTCAGACACTCGGAGGACCAATCAGAAGGACCTGCGGGGGCAGGAAGCCGGCAGGAAGCTCAGACACACAGAGACTCGGACTCAGACACCTGTTTGGACTTGTCCTGAATCTGCGACCGGACCTGAGGGGAGATCTTGGTGTGAATCGAGGAGTCGGTGGGTTCCCTGTCGGGTTCCCTGTCGGGTTCCCTGTCGGGTTCTGGAGTTCTGGAGGGAGCTGAGGGGTGTCCTCCGTCCTGCAGAGGAGTCCATGGAGCTCCTGACTCGCCTGATTTCAGTTTAAAGCTCTATCCTGAGGTAAAAACCCAGTTTTACTGTTTGACAGCCGGACCTGTTGGACTGCAGCTCCTCACACTCGTCTGTGTGTGTGTGAATGTGTGTGAATGTGTGAGTGTGTGTTTTGATCTGAGTGTTTGCTGTCATCGTGACGAAGAGGAGCTCTGACAACTGGACGGTTCAGTGGAAGAAATGTTGGGGCGTCTGCGGCTATTTTTACTGCAACTGGTGTCCGATAATTCACGCCCACGGCCACAAATACCAGAGCTGCTGGAGACACCGGATCCAGATCTGTTCCCACTACAGACACACCGGATCCAGATCTGTTCCCACTACAGATACACCGGATCCAGATCTGTTCCCACTACAGACACACCGGATCCAGATCTGTTCCCACTACAGAT
>NC_051446.1:25259711-25261688 GCF_001649575.2 Kryptolebias marmoratus
CACTACAGATACACCGGATCCAGATCTGTTCCCACTACAGATACACCGGATCCAGATCTGTTCCCACTACAGACACACTGGATCCAGATCTGTTCCCACTACCGGATTTAAAGTGACAGTCGTATAAAATTTAAATTTATTATTATTCTGGTTAAAAAATATTAATTAAATTAAAAATAACTTTATTTTTTTCTAATTTGTAAATCTCAAACATGATGCTTGACGCTGCTGTCCCTCGTCTCCTGCAGTTGTCTCTGTCCCTGTCGGAGACATGTCCTCTCCCCGGGTGTTTGACTCCAGCGCTCGGCTCTTCGTCAGCTTGAGACGCGAGGAGGAGGAGAAGGAGGTTCTGGTCCGGACCATCGGACCTCACCTGACCCGAGTGATGCAGCGCGGCACCGCCACGCAGGCGCTGCTGGACGGGTTGGAGGACGAGTCCTGCGTGTCCATCGTGGCTCAGGCTGAACGTAAGAATAGAAGAAGAACCGCGGGGAACCGGGCCGGGTTCTAAAGGTTCTGGAGGGATTTTCTGTGTTTATAGTTTAAAATTATTCCAGCAGTTTTAACGAGATTTTCTGTTTCCAGGAGAAGATTTCCAGGAGTTCAGTCCGTCCAATGTCCAGAGTCCCTGCTCCAGGTCTCAGCTCAGCCAGAGACACAGGTACGCTCCTCACCTGGGCTTCTCACCTGGTCAGAGGGCTTCTCACCGGGTCAGAGGTCTTCTCACCTGGTCAGAGGGCTTCTCACCAGGTCAGAGGGCTTCTCACCTGGTGAGACGTCCTTCTGGCCCCTCCTGGTTTATGTTCTCGTTCTGCTGCTCTGAGCAACAGTCTGACTTTAAGGAGCTGACAGAGCCGCGCCTGTTTCCTGTTTCCTGTCGTTCAGAGCTCTCGGTGAGGACGCCGCCCTGCTCAGAGTCTCGGAGGAGGAGGAGGATGAAGATCAGCTCCTCCAGAGGAGGCACCGCAGGAAGATTTGGAGCCGACGGAGACCCGAGGAAGGACAGGAACCTCCCGTCATCCAGGGTCTGTGGGTGCAGGAGATCGATTGGCTGAAAACGACATCATCCTCTGACATCATCCCACCGCCGCCTCAGTTCACCGACTCCTGCTGCCACGGCAACCGACCGCACCGGACCTCGACAGGTCCAGGCGACTCGTCTGAGGACTCTCAGGACATCGAGTCGGACTCGAACGATTCCGATCTGACCTTTGACCTGATGCAGGTCTCTGGATTTAACTCCTCCCCTCAGACGGAGCAGGACTCCGACTCTGAGTTCCTGCAAAGCATGCTGGGAGCTTCAGACTCGTCTGACACGCTGAGCGGCGAGTCCCTGAGGAGCGCTGGTTCTGACCCGGTGTTGGAGGAGCTGAGGGGCAGAGTGACCCAGATCCCGAAGCTGTTCGTCTCGGCTCGGGTCAGAGACTTGGTCGGACGGATTCTGGACGTCTGGAAGACGACCCGACCCGCCAACGAAGGACTCCTGTTTCATCACGTGTGTTTACTCGATGTCACTACCTGTGTGTTAGCAAAATATCTCAGGAAGCGTTTGTTGAAGCTGTCAGAAAGTCATCAGGTTTCTGTCTTTCAGCTGCTCCGGCCCAGAAACCAGCGGTACAGGGAGGGAGAGGAGTTCTACGTTCTTCATCACATCCAGAACGGCTCGTATGGAGATGTGTTCTGCGTTCGGGACCGCAGCTCCGGGTTCACGTGCGCCGCCAAACGGGTGAGGAGAGAAAAGCTGCTGTCTGAGCGCTGAATGGCTGCTGAAGACGCTGAAACTGAGACGCTAAAAGGAGCAGAACAGTAGCTAAAGTAGCTAAAGGCTAAAAGGAGCTAAAGGCTAAAAGGAGCATAAGAAGACAAACAGAGGCAGATTTTAAAGAGAACAAACTTCAGGGCGAACGCTGACTCAGCAGTAATGTCAGGCCGAACGCTGACTCGGCAGTAACGTGGTGTACCTTGTTACGCTGACTC
>NC_051446.1:25261788-25267599 GCF_001649575.2 Kryptolebias marmoratus
CCTTCCTGTCCCCGCCGCACTACGAGTCCTTCCTGTCCCCATTATCTCAGAACTTTGTCAGGAACACGAAGGACCTGGTTTTACTCCGGACACCTTCATCCTGGATCTGCTGGAATAATAATCCTTCTGCAGGCTGGAACTCCGACATGTTTCTAGTCTTTGTGTGAAATTTGAGTCGTGTTCTGTCTTTTTCTGTCTTTTTAAAAACATTTTTTACTCGTTGACATCAGCTGTAATGTTGTTTAATCTGGATTTAAATATTTATCTTTGCGTTTTAGTTTCGTTAAATCGTTTCAGATTATTATTTTATTGAAAGGTCCATTTGAATTTTCTGCCATCTTGGTTCTGTTTGAATGTTTTTCATGTCATTTCTTGTGTTTTTTGGAGCTTTTAGGTCTTTAGATGGTCATTCTTCGTTTTTTCTGCTCAAAAATACCATTTAAATTACCCAGAATGCAGTTTGTTTGAACTACAATCAGCATTTTAAAATGCTAAATGTTGTTTTTCCAAGAATAAATGATTTCACTGTTATTATTTCTGTTTATTAGGTTTTCACATCTTTAATAAAGAAAACAAAGTCACAATACAGATCCAGTTTATGCCATCAAATGTTAAAAAAAACATTTAAACTTTATAGTATTTTCAGACATCTTGAAGTAGGATGTCTTTAACAATTTTCACCAGCAGGAATGATGTTTTAGAGAAGTTTAATTTTGAATAAATTGTAGTTTGGACCAGAGAAAAAGCCATTATTTATGTCTGAAATAATAATTTAAGACCGGTTAAATTTAAATTTGATTAAAAGTTTGTGCACGACATTACTGGAAAGGCTTGTAGAATACATTAAAAATAAAACAGAAAATTATCTTGTTGTCTCTAAGGATATACTTATAATTAAAACAGTCCACAGTTAAATTAAATAAACAAACAAAATGTTGGTCAACTGAAACTAAATATCGAAGACAAATCTCCAAACTCAAACTTGGGCAAATGTTATTTTAATGTTTTAAGTAAGGGTATTTAATTTAATTGGTGGTCTTTTCTTCATTTTTTTTTTAGTTTTTTTATTTGCATAAAGCAGCCCCACCTTCAGCTCTGCCTCTGGACAGTGTTTTTGAATATATGATACAACGGCCTGCCATACTCCTCACTTCCACGGCTTCTCTGAAACTTGAGTAACTTCCGCGACATTTTGTTCACTGTTCACGCTCGCGGATGTGGCGCCGCCTGTGATTGGTCAAGCGGAGGACCGGGGCGGGCTCTCGGCTACACCATGTGCGCTGCGATTGGCCACGGCTTCATAGTGGGAAGCGCTCGTAACGCCGGTGTCTCCCTGGTTGCGCAAGACGCCATTTTGGAGTGACAGTGTAAGGTAACGGAAAGATCGAGAAGCTGTCTTTGTAGAGGTAATAAAACCGCTGAAACGCGCTTATTTTCGCGCTGCGACGTAGCGCCGTGTGTGGTGGCTGTCGTCGCGGTCAAACGGCTCGATTTGAGTGGCGTTTAGCGTGACGTCACGGTTCTCCCTGAACAGTGACGCGGCAGTTAGCTAACGGCAGCTAGCGCGCTACAACAGTTCCTGTTAACGGCGGTTCTGAGGTCTGTCACTGCGAGTTTTATCCTACCGAACCGGGCTTCGGTTCCCCTGACGCTTGTCGTAGCGTGTCGGTGTTAGACGTGTCTGTAACGCGCCGTTGTTTGTTGTAAAAAACGCTTTTTATTGAGTGTGATGCTCGTTAGCAGCTAGCCGAAGCATCCGCCCTTAGTTAAGCTAACACTGTTAGCTTCGGCTAACAGCTAAACCCGTAAATTGTTTACTTTTTATTTATAAAAACTGCTTTTTACGTTTTATTTTCCCTACCTAAATGGACTCAAACGTTGACTAGATTTCAGATTATTCCAGCTCCAGCTGTGTTTCACTCATCCTGACATTAATCGGTCATGTAGAGTTTTGCAGCTGGAAAGGCCTCTCTTATCGGAGGTTAGCTGCTAAGCTAATCCGGCTAAAGTTGGATCAGGAGATAAGGTTCTCCATGACAAATACCATTAAACTATGAGTTATAATGTGTTTTCAATATTTAATTACAGGACAAAATCTCGTAAATCTAGCCAAACAATAACGGATAGTGTTTACACATAAAAAACTCAAAGTAAACATGAATTTTAAGTCTTTTTGCTTCCTGACTCAAAGATTAAAGCTTAAAATGAACTAAAACACACATTCTATTGTCTGTCTAATGAGATGAGTTAATAGGACGCACATTTTCAGCCAAAACAAGGTTTTTGGTTTTGTGAGTGAACTTAAAAGATGTTAAAATGGGAAGAAAACACAAGAAAATGAAGTTTTATTCACAGAAATGTAGATAAATGTGTGAACTTAAAGGACATCTTCTGCTTCTCGATGTTTTGTTTGTTTAAAGAGGGAGAAATGATCAATTTGAGTGTTAATCGTTGAAACTATGAATGTCAGTTTATTTATGAAGCAGATTTAAAACCACGTAAGTTGGACCAAAATCTGTAGAATAAACCACATCATTTCAGTAAAACAAAAACAAACTTAAATATTATGAATAAGTCCCTAAAAACAGTGAAAAAGGCAAATATGTGTAGCCTTAATGATTAAATCTTCAGACCTGTTTTTTGACACTCGGATGCTTTTTGAGGAAATATTTCTTTATTCGGTTTCTTCTGTTCCTTCCTGATGCTGTAGAGAAACCAGACGGTGCGCTCGTCTTTGTCCGAGTCGTCCGTTTGGCCGTGAAGTTGGTTTTCGGGTGAATTTACTGACTTTCTTCTCTCCTGGCTGAAACTGAAACGTCTGTCGGCTTCCTCCTCTCCTGCAGCTTCGTCACCATGGGGAATGTATTCGCCAGCTTATTCAAAGGCCTGTTCGGCAAGAAGGAGATGAGAATTCTCATGGTCGGGCTCGATGCTGCTGGGAAAACAACCATCCTGTACAAACTGAAGCTCGGAGAGATCGTCACCACCATTCCCACCATCGGTACGGACTCGGTCCTCTCGGGGTTCTGTGAACTCATTGAGCTGCGAGGCGGTGTCGAGAAATTTCAGATGTTCTTTAAACAACGTCACTAAAACAAATCTGAAGTCTTGTTTGAAACCAGGACCGGCTGAAGCATCTTTGCCGTAAAGAAAAGTGTCTCCAACCCGTCAGGGTGTCAGTTTGTGGTAAAAACCTAAAATATAAATGAAGGAGGCTCACAGCGCCGCCTGAAGCCTGACTTTAGTTTCCTCAGGTCTGGAGAAGTCAGGACAAATACTGTTAATGGACTGTTCTTTTCCTGAGGAGTTAAAAATCTGAATATTATAAAATATATAAAATAACTCTTTAATCATTAATCAAACTGCAGCTGTAGATTCTGTCATTCAGGACATGATAAATCCAAAAAAGGGTTAAAAACAAAAACAACTGGACTTCTATGAGAAATGAAACGTCTTCAGCTACAGAAGAGAAGTCCAGTTGTTTTTGGTTTTAACCTTTTTTGGATTAATTAAGCTGTTTGTTACTGACTTTAAACTACAGAAACACAAGTTTATAGACGGACTCAGATAAACAAAACGATGAATGAAAAGAGAGTTCTTTAGGTCACAGATTCATCAGGAAAACACCAGAATTTAAGGTTGTTTTTTTGATGTTTGTACACGTAATCAAACTGCAGAAACATCTGAATTTATAGAAATCTTCTGTAATAAAAGATAAAATCAGCAGAACCTGGTTTCCTCTCAGTGTTCAGGACTTTGTCACCGTCTCACCTGCGTCTCTTCTTCATCTCTGCAGGTTTTAATGTTGAAACGGTAGAATACAAGAACATCAGCTTCACGGTGTGGGACGTGGGCGGTCAGGACAAAATCAGGCCGCTGTGGCGCCACTACTTCCAGAACACTCAAGGTGAGGACGGAGGAGGAGGCGGAGGTTACGGTTCAGAGGCGGCGGCGGCACTGCTGCTGCATTGTTGTTCTCTCAGAGGACGGCCCGTGACTCCTCCCTTCCTGAAAATGTGAATGAACCCACGGATGAGTCCTCCGGGTCGGAGTTGTTGACAGAAATCTGATCCTGAGTCTGTTTCCTGGTTTCTGTGCAGGACTGAAACAATCTGATCAAAACTGATGTCAGATCAGGAAACGACAACAAACCGCTGCTGGTGCTCAGCTCACAGCTGGCATCTTTATTGCGTCCATTCTGAGTCCAGTTTTTATCATTAATCCCATAAATAAAGGCAGACTGGAGATGTTGGTGAAGCCTGGATTAGTTTAACTCGGCTTCTGAACCAGTTTGTTCCTCTTCTTCTTTGGGTCAAACATCTCAGACTGGGTGACAGAACAGGAAGTGACCTAACCAGCTCCGTTCCTTTAGTCTCATCCAATCGGAATCAGGAGAGACGGAGAGTTTTAGCCTCACGGTTTCTGTTTGTGTGTTTTTGTCCCTCAGGGCTCATTTTTGTGGTGGACAGCAACGACAGGGAGCGAGTGAACGAGGCGAGGGAGGAGCTGTCCAGAATGCTCGCCGAGGACGAGCTCAGAGACGCCGTGCTGCTCGTTTTCGCAAATAAACAGGTGAGGTCGCATTTAAGGTTTTCACCTTTTTAACGCTTTGTCTCAAAAGAGCCGAAGATGAATTTTTATCAGTTTGAGTTGAGGTTTATTGTGAGGAAATGATTTGTGTTAAAACTCCGTCGATCATTTTCTGACGGTCAGAAAATATCAAGAAAATAAGTTTTCTCTGAGCTTGAAGCCTCTCGCTGCAAACTAACCATCTCCTGTCGATGGTTAATTTATCCTTTTAATTAAAAATGTGACCAGAAACAGGAAGTGACTGAAACAGGTCAACAAGGAGGACTCTGATTTTTAGATGTTTTTGTTTAAATCTACTGAATTGTTGGATAAAACATGACGTCAGGTGTTTCCTCCAAGCCCGACGGGCCTGAATGTGAATCTGCTAATTATTAAACTCAACTGATGGAAATAAGAAAAGCTCAGGTTCTGACCCGGTCCGTGACTGGAGAAGGATTAGGATAAACTGGATTTGAGAACTGGTTGGTCCAGAGGACGGTTTCCTCTTTGTTAGCAGCAGGTTAGTTTATTTGTTAACCTGGTTCAGGTCAGTCAGGTGACTCGGCTCCCACCCGCCTTTCGTTCTGCTTTGTTTACGTTGAGCGCAGACCCACATTTCAGGACTCCTGGAGTAAACTCCAGGTTCGTAGTTTGCGATGAAGCCGTCTAAGGTTCTTCACCTGTGCTCCTCTTCCTCCCAGGATCTCCCGAACGCCATGAACGCCGCAGAGATCACAGACAAACTGGGGCTCCACGCCCTCCGTCAGCGCAGCTGGTACATCCAGGCCACCTGCGCCACCAGCGGCGACGGCCTCTACGAGGGCCTGGACTGGCTCTCCAACCAGCTGAAGAACCAGAAATGATCCATTCCACCACTTTGTTTTTGTTTTTTTGTTTGTTGTTTATTTTTTCTGTTTCAACACAGCGGCAGCACCGGACCCAGGCCCCCCCTCCGCCCCCCCACATCTAAACCCTCGGCTCTTTCTCTGGTCTCCTGCTTCCTCCCCTCGTTGGGGCTCGAGCCTGTGCTGTGTGTGAGTGTGTGCGTGTGTGTGTGTGTTGGCTGGGACTGGGAGGAACCCTGGCGTGCCTTTTACACACCTCCTGTGGAATCAGCAGTCTGGTTTTCAAGCCCCTCCTACATCCACCAAACTCTGCCCCCACCCTGCAGAGGAAGCGTGGTTTTCATACAGTGAAGAGCTAAGATGTAACCCCCCCACCTCGTTTAGTATAAATCTAACT
>NC_051446.1:25267669-25268847 GCF_001649575.2 Kryptolebias marmoratus
ATGTCACCCCCCCTACTCGTTTACTATAAATCCAACTAAAAAGCCCCCCCCCCCCCACGATGATTAATTTTGCCCCCCCTAGTAAAAGATCCAGTTTTTGCATCTTAACCTGTATCAGGTCAGAGCAAAACATGGCAGAGAACCTCCCGCCTGGTTCCTCCTGTCCTCTGAGAATCATGCTGTTTGCTTTATTCTTCTTCTTCTCCTTATTGGAAAAATTACAGATTCTTGTTGTGGAAGGCTCTCCGGGGGACACTACCTCCCCCCCTCCCCCACTGACCGAGAGCAGGAAGCACAAACCTCCAAAATGTCAAATTAGAGTCTGTCTGCAGAGCTCGACTTCTCCACCGATTCAATTGGATTCTAAAGGTGATAGATCGTTCTGACAGGACCCCCCCTCCCCGCCCCCTGAGAAATCACAGCTTCATGTTGAGAACATGCTACATGTTTGTTGTTTTTCTGTAGTTTTAGCGTTTCTACTTCGACTGAACCAAAAGCGTCCGAGCAGCGAGACAGATCTCCGAGTTTCCGAGGCCCAGAACTGATTCTTAGTTTTTCTCTCCAACGGTTGGCAGTTTGAAACCTGGTTAGTTTTCACGGTTGGGATGAAGGGCGAGCGGTCCGGGTCCGGGTCCGGCTGCGGGGGCTCGGCGGCGGACCCAAGGAGGGGAACCCGGTCCGCGGTCACCCGGCGCCCTCGGCGTTGAACCATGGGGGGGTTAAAGCTGGCACTTCTGTCAAGAATGATTGTAAATCTGTACGTTCCCCTGTAAACTGTTTCTGTGGGGATTTCTTGAACACATAATAAACATGATTTGATCCAACAGCTGGACAAACCTCTGGATTCGGTTCTTTCTCCTCAAATCAGCTGAAAGCTAAAAGTTCCAACTGAGCGACAACAAGTCATCAAACTAAGAATAAACATTAATTCAGTTATTTTTAAAGTTCAGACAAAGATTCAGTCCAACGATCTGAGGTGAGCATTAAAAATAAACCCTGGAGCTTTTATTTTGTAAAGATTTACTCTGGAGCTCCTTCAGCTTCAAAATAAGATGAGTTCTGTCAGTTTGACGGAGAGAAGCATCAAACTGATTAGCTTCTGGTGAAAGGAGCTCTAAACCCGGTCCTGTTTGGAGCTCTAAACCTGGTCCTGTTGGAGCTCTAAACCCGGTCCTGTT